>NC_060119.1:1076931401-1077233623 GCF_021461395.2 Schistocerca americana | reverse complement strand
GAATTGTGGCGAAAATAAGAGGACGGCAGCTGCAAAAATTGCAGGGCGAGATGGAATTCTGAAAACACTCGTCAGTGATGCAAATGTACGCAAGAGGAAAACGTGATGCCGAAGCCCTAAAACTTTGGCTATGGAGCAATGAAAGAAAGTCATTTCGTGGGGTGAATCTTGTTTCACACTGTTTCCAACTTCTGGCTGAGTTCCAAGAGTGAAACATAGTGGGGTTTCGGTGATGAATTGGGCAGCCTTGTCGTGGTATTCCATGCCTCCACCGCCAGTTATTGTGCAAGGTTGCACTAGTGCCAAGGATTATGTGACCGTTCTGGCTGATCAGATCCATCCAATAGTATTTGTGCCAAGAAGGCAGCATCCCTGTCCACTCAGCTCCCCCCCTCCCCCATTCCCCCCTTCCCCCTCTTCCCCCCCTTCCCCCCTCTCCCGCAATGGTTTTGTTAGCACGAGGATGAGTAATCCTCCAGTGGTCACCAGAGCTCAGTAATATTGAGCTTTTGTGGTCTATTTTGGAGAGGAGGGAACTTGATCACTATCCACCTCCATGATCGTTATCTGAGCTTATCACTATTTTGCGGCAAGAATGGTATAACATTTCCTTGAAAACCGTGGAGGACCTGTATCTGTCCGTTCCGAAACGTCTGAAAGCCGTTTTAAATGCCAACAGTTTCTCTACACTATCGTGGTAATGTGTTGCGTTTGTGCTGTTTCCATGTTTTTATTTAACCCCTGTCAGTATGTAGACGTCAGGCGCAGCGTTAGTTGAAACTGGGTGTATTACCGTTCCATGTTGTAAAATAACTGTCACTGTGTGAATAAACACACACACAGAAAATCGGCCACAGATGCAGACTGCAATTAGCAGTGACCTTCCTCTAGGTCTACCAATGAAGAAACTGTTTCTTCATTAGCAGACCCTGAGGAACGCAGTACAGCAGTGACCGGAACATCGGGTTTAATTATCCAGTGATAGTTATTTTACAACATGACAGAGCTCAACACCCATAAAATCTTTGTGCTAGTTTTATGTCCGCATCATGAAACAGTTTAGTAATATTTTAGTTGTTTGTAGTCTACTGTTATTTTTTAAGAAAGATGATTTGGTTTTAGCGCCCAGTGAACGAAATGTCAATTCTAAACTAATGAATATAAGGGGGAAAACAGGTCAGATGAACCATCATAGCATTATTCTTAAAAGTTTTAGGCATACATGGAAATCATGAGTCTGGATGGCCAAAAGCGAATTTGAGTCCCACCATCACAGAATTAGAGATCAGTTTCTTAAGTACAGCACTAACTTGTTCAGTAGGCAATTCTTAATTTCGCTGGGGAGCAACTGGGGAGGAAAAGAGAGGGACCAGTGGTCACTGTGTTGGTTGTCACGAAATAAAGCAACTGTTTTGTAGTGTAAACAGTGTCAACTTTTAAGTGGAAAAATTTCGATGATTTGGAAGACATATTGAACTGCCGGCAATTATAAACGCAACTCTAGGAAGAATAGCAATTTTACTCATTGGGCGCATACAGTATAGTAAGAAGACTACATGATTACATTTGTAGACTTTGGGTGTCTGCAGGATGCGAAATTTAGCACCCCTGGCAGTAGCTGTGGCTGTATCTCAGCTGCGTATTGAATCAAATACATCATTCGTAAGGCACACACAAGCAGTACATTTATAATATGTAATGAATGTCACAGCTTGAAACAAAAATAAATCGATTAAATATTAATATTTAGGTTTCTAATTCACTGCATCGTTGCATTTCATCGTTTCAACATTGACACTCATAAAATCATTCCACGTGCCCTTATAGCCTCTATAGTCTTTCAGTGCACCATGAGCACATCTCGGAGACTCCATAGTACCCCATTTATAGAGTGAGTCAGAGCACCGACCACATCCGGTGCGGATTCTGTTTAATTTGACAGGAAGCTTCCTGTCAAGTTCGACACCAACAGTATCACAGTCATATTTTTCGAACCGTTCCCGTTCTTGGTATTTTTCGATGTGTTGTCAGTTCCTGTTCCAGAAATCTCCTACTCTGGTGTTACTCGCAGATAACCTGTTCAGTGTACAGTAGTGGTGTGTGTCTCGGACGAAGCCTATTTCTTCATAACACAGGTATGTCGTGTTGAATGGGTAGTTCCTTATTCTCTTGTATATTGTGGTAATCTCTAAGCAGGCTTTCAGTTCTACGAATCTGTGGTACATCTTCATCCACCTAAAAGAAATTTAACTGTCAGGAGGTCTTTTCTGGAAGTATTAGCTGGAGAGTAGCCTTATATGTAAGTGAAATGTGCGGGTCAAACGACAAAGAATAGAACAGAAGCTTCTGAGACGCAGTGATACAGAAGAATGCTGAATATTAGCTGGGTATATCGAGTGTGATTCTGAGGGAACAACTTGACAGACCACTGAAAGACCTAAGTCTAAACAAGGCCCTTGTAGTAGATGACGTAATCACGGAACTACTGATATTCTTTGGGAGAGTCAGCCACAGCAAGACTATTTCACCTGTGCGCAAAGTGTATAACAGGGGAAATACTCGCAGACTTGAAGAAGAACATAATAATTCCAAATCCAAAGAAGGCAGGTGCTGACAGTTGTGAATATTACCGACCTATCAGTTTAATAAGTCATGCTTGCAAAAGACTGATACGAATTATTTACAGAAGAATGGAAAAAATGATAGAAATTGTAATGTTACTCATGTTCAGGCGAGCTGATCGTCCGCCCAGTGTTGGTTCGAGGTGGAATGAATTAGTTGTATGGCTGAACGCTAGCGCCCCCAGGTCTCAGGACACGCTGCGGCAGTTCCGGCTACGTGACGATACGAGCGAGTCCAGGTACAAAGACCAGCAGAAAATGACTGGATGCGGCTAAATTCCAGTACAGGGAGCTTTCGCGACCGACAGACGCTTAGAATGTCAACAAGCCTGCAAGAAATGGTGGAGTGTCAGACAATCTTAAAGTTCGCTAAGTTACAACTCTCTGAACTTCGACAATAAATCACAGTTACATATAAAACCGAATCTGAATATATCTGCGATCTCAGGAAAATAAAGAGTATCCAATGACATAATAACATTGCAATATCTTTAAGACCATGTAACTTAATACTCCGCACTCACGAGGTGCGACAGTAAAGTAATGAGACTGATGTGAAAAAAAAAAACCTTGCTTGCCGTTTTAGTCAAGTTTAGTGTTGCCTCCTTCAAAGTAGTTCCCTTCTGATTGCACACGCTTTTTCCAGCGCTTCTGCCATTGATGGTAATATTTCTGGAACTCATCTTCAGTAATATCCTCCAAGACCCCCGTCACAGCTTTTTGGACATTTTGTGATGTTTGAAAATGGTGCCCTTGACCGGCGTTTTGACTCTTGGAAATAGAAAAAAGTCGCACGGAGCGATTCTGGTGAATAAGATGGTTGTGGTAGTACTGAAATTCGTTTTGAAGTTAAAAATTGCTGTACTGACAGAGCAGTATGGGATGGCACATTATCGTGATGCAAAATGGTTCAAATGGCTCTGAGCACTATGGGACTTAACATCTGAGGTCATCAGTCCCCTAGAACTTAGAACTACTTAAACCTAACTAACTTAAGGACATCACACACATCCATGCCCGATGCAGGATTCGAACCTGCGACCGTAGCGGTAGCGCAGTTCCAGACTGTAGCGCCTAGAACCGATCGGCCACGCCGTCCGGCAAACAGTATCTCAGATTTGTACTACAGCTATCATCACTGAAAGCTGTGTATCTGTATCTACTTTATTTATTGATTTATTACATCCTTTATATCTTATTTATGCAAATCTTTGTCAGAACATCGTATTCTCCACATTTACACAGCTAATGAATACAGTATGAATACCTCATATATTTTCATACTCGTGTAGTTATTTAATGAAGAGTTTACTATTTTGCCAGTAACTTTATTTAAATGTTGACCGTAAGTGCTATTAAAAACCTGTGCTAGTTTAAAAGCAGTCAATCGCATGTGTTAGCAGACACCACGATTGAAAAGAGAACCAAAATACACATCTGTTAATAAGCCATAAAAATTGTGTAAATAACATTTAGCGATAATCTGTAGTTATTTACCATGAGCCCACTCGGGTCGGAATAGAGGCTTATTTATCTATAAATCCATTATTACTTACACTTACTGTAAATGATTTGAATGTAAGCATATGTGTATAATATTTCTTTTATTAAATATTGTTGAACAACTTTATTTTAGTGTGGGAAACTGGTCAAAATGAGGCAAATCATGTCTGTAGCTTGTAAGAGCGATGTATTTTTGGTGAGGATGGCCTTCAGCTAATGGAAAAGCAGACAGTAGCGGAACAGTATGGGCTTCAAGTGGAGACTGGGACTTTCCGAGTGAAGAGGTCAAGGGAGCGAATCTAGACACTTCGTGTCGAGTGCTGGAAGAAGACAGATCTGCCTATGGTACGTGTGTGATTCAGTCTTATAGGTGATTGATTCTGGGTGGTGAATGGCCGTTACCATACTTTAACTTCTGAAGGGACTTTATATTTCGAGAGGTCTAAATGTGCTCCAGAGTAGGACTCCATTCCCGCTTGATTTACAGAACTGAGAATACACAGGGTATGAGTCACTATTCTTTGCAATTAGTGTGTTAATCGTGAATCATCATGTTGAACTCTGAATAGTTTTGAGCTGGTGAATATTTAGTTTATTTTTTACTGATGAGATGGGTTTAGTTTTCGCGAGTCTTTGATGACTATTTAGCGATTTTGCTACTATTATTGTAATGCTCTCAATGCAGCTTTACTGCATTTGATAAGGGTATCTTCTGCCTGTATTTTAACTCAGTATCGTAGGACCACTTTCCGTTTATTTGAGATGTCATTTCTTGAATGAACAATATTCACATAATTCTCTGTCGTCTATGAGCCGTGGCGGATCGGTTTGCTGGCCTAACTACCTCTGACACCGGTATCGATAGTCACTTCTCTTGTGACTTTTCTTATGTTTTCCTGGTTGAGGTGGAGGCCCGGCACGGCGGCAGCGAGTTGTGAACGGCACGTGACGGAAGGGAAGGGCTGGAGCAGCAGTGCCTCGCGCTGGGATTTGGTTGGGCCGATTTGGGTTAGACAACGCATGTACCCAGCCGGATCGCCGAGCTACTTGTCGTGTGTTGGGCAGCCGCTAAAGAAAGTGACGACGGTCATGCTCTGGAGCTCTGATGGCGAGAGCCTCCTTCTGTTATTTGAAGAGGTGTTAAAAGGATAATTCACGGTGGGGAAAGTGCACCGTAACATACTGCCTATGGACATTCTGGCCCTGTCGTTTTATTGTTTATAGGAAAATTGGCGCAATATTATTGTGTTTTGTTCAGTGAATTATATGTATTTGTTTGTTCTGCAATGTGCCTTGACTTGAGAGTGTCCAATGGTTGTTAGTGCGTCTTCTTTGAAGCCACGTGATTCTGTTAATTGGTAAACCGCTTGTGTCCACCCGCTTGGGGTGCGATGTTATGAACTGAAGTAGTAACAACACCGGTGACTGGCACTGTGCCCGGTAGCAATGTCATGGTGCTGTATCAGGTACCTACGTTGATGCGTCTTAGTCATAACTGAATTAAGCAGGGCTACTACTGAGTGAAATTTTCTGCTTTGCTTAAGCTCCCTTTAACTAGTGTTTCTTAAGGCGTTTTAGCATAATTATTCATGACTCAGGGGGTTTATCTGTAACTGCTGTGCTGGTCCAAGCACCTTGTCAGTTACATGTATTCGCTTATCCAGAGGCGTATGTATTTACTGTGTACGACAAAATCCATTCTAATTATCTCTGTCAATCTTAGCGATTTTCCTCTGATCCGATCAAAAGCCTTATGAAGGCATATATATATATATATATATATATATATATATATATATATATATATAGTTCATTTATTTGTCTTTAAGTACTTGTTTTATCTAAAGTTCCGCGTTGTATTTGTCTTCCTAAAGCGAGTCACCATTTATTAGTGTATATTTTGTTATTGTTTGAGGGTGCTGCCTTGCGTGTGATTTCTGTTCACAATTGCCTGCGAAACACGAGAGTCTACCTTGGTGTTTGCAGCCGTGACTTCTGGGCCGCGACCTTGGCGGCATCCTGCCCAACGCCCGAGGTCTAAAGGCCGGTTCCCACTAGAGCGCGGCAGCGCGTCGTGCGGCAACGGCAGCGGCAAGCGTTTTCCGCTTTGACGCGGCGGCTCGCGGAATTGGCGTTCCCATCTGGAAGCGGCAGGCGCCAGCGGTAGCCAATGACGGACAGCTACTGAGGTACGGGGTGGGACCCACTGAAACGCGCGGTGCGTTTGATTAGCTATATCTTACACCTACATGAAGGAAAGACGAAGTTGGGTGAAGACATACCAATTTTTCATTTTCTGTACAATGTACTCTTTCACATATTTCATTATTCATGTTTTCTCATTTCACCATAAACAGATTTCATGACTACCGTTCACGATTGTTCACTATCTCCTAACACATTGAAACAATGTACGACAAAAGAGATTATTCAGATAGTTAAGCGAGACAAAAATTTAAAATGTGATACGGTAGCAGGTACACGAAAACAGTAAGAACACAAAGACTAGGTGGAAGGGATGAAAGTGGAAGCCACCTGATAGAATTTCCCACAGAGCATAATGTAATCATCGCCAGCACCTTGCTTAAGAATCACGAAAGAATAATATATATTTGGAACAGTTTTCGAAACCAGATTTTAAATTGTAAGGCATTTCCTGGTGCAGACGCAAACCTGACTGAAGACTGTCAATAGCAAGAAAAGCGTTCTGAAAAAGAAAATTTGTTCACACCGAATATAAATGCTAATGGTTGGATACTATTTTACAAAGGTATTTGTGTGGAGTGCAGCCTCGTATGTAAGTGAAACGTGGACGATGAACACTTCTGTCAAGAAGACAATGGACGCTTTCAAAACGTGGTGATTCATAAGAATGCTGAACTTTAGATACGAGGATCGTGTGACTAAAGAAGAGGTACGGAATTAAATAGAGGAGGAAGAGGAAATTACGGTACAACTTTGACGACAATAGGGGTTAGTTGACAGGGCGTATTGTGGGGCGTCAAAGAGTGAGGACAAAGGGGTTGGGTGATAGTATTCTGATAATAATCATCTGTTGAAATACTATTCTACTATTTTATCTATTAATGTAAGCAGTGAATTTACTCTTCCATGCACTCCTTAAAACATTTAAACCAAAACTGAAATCAGCTGAACACCAAATCTTTCAACCACTGTCTGACAACTACTGGATTCATTTTCAACTTTCTATAACTATCACTGGCTAGCCACACACACATACAGATATAAGGAGAACAAAAATAAACAAACATTAGTTTTCGGCATATAATTCTGCAGGTTGGCAACATGTACATAAACAAACCAGACAGGAAGGGACATGAGCTGAACACACTGTAGTTACGACTTTAAATCAGAATTTTCGGTAAAACGTCTACTGCTAGTGACAGAAGAAAAAAGAGCGAACATGAAAATGTGCTTATGTTCCATAATCTAAGTTTTAGTTCAACCTCCAGCATGTGACCAGGTGAGGGGAAACGTATATGTCCGCCAAAAACTCAATTCACTGTAAGTAATCAGTCATTCACGTAAAAAAAAGATGTGAACTGTTTTATAATCTCCAAGTATCACAGATCAAAACAAAACTGAGTCATTCTAGATTCCACCGAAGATGCCTTAAAGTAAAAGGCGAAACGCGTCTTGAATCAGTAAAGTACACTGGATAAAGAAAAAAGAAAGGAAATAATCAATAGCTCTACATATTTAGTAAATTACATCTTGTGACATACCAGCAAATTAGTTTCGGTTTAACTTCTCATTCGACATGCTATTAATGCCATTTAAAAAAATTCATCTATCCCTTCTGAAAAACTGTAGTTACTTTCATATCTTGGTAGATAAACAGATTTAGGATATTTATCATGCGACGAATTACATGACTTTTCACAAGTTATCGTTTGCAAAAAAAAAAAAAAATTCGATTTCTTGAACCGTTTACGAAATTTGCGGTTGATACAACCACATGGTTTACGACGAGCAGGACGAAGTACCGGTCGCGTCGCCGAGCAACCCGCGCGCGGTCACGGCATAGCCCGTCCGCCGACATATCAGACAATATCTCGAGAACGGTGATAGCTATCGATCTGCTCTCAGCCTTAAAAACAATTTCGTTATGTTGACTAAATTTCATACGCAATAATGTATTACCTAAAATGAACTGTACGCAAAGTCCACGCAATGCGTTTTTACCTCTGCACACTCATTAAAATTTCGTGTAAAGGTTTACGTAAATGCGATACAGCAAGTAACCACGACGAATAACGAAAAGAAGTTCGGTCCTTTATCGAGAGAAGATATCAGGCTGTAACATGCCCAAGAATCAAATTTTTCTACCGAATAGTATCCTTGGAATCGGATGATAAGTATTTCATAGCTGCCGCCGCGTCCGCGCCAGCGGTTCGGCGAAAGTTCGTGTGGCCCGGGAGTCCGTACCTGACGTCACGCTCAGCGCGTTCTGTGATTGGCGGCGCGCACCTGGAGCGCGGCACGCGGCAGCGGAAGCGGTTCGACATGGTCAAACCGCGACGCAGAGCCCGCCGCGCCTTGCCGCTGACGCCATTTCCATGGCAACCACGCCGCTGACGCGCCGTTTTGACGCGCGGCAGCCCTAGTGGGAACCGGCCTGAAGTTATACCCGCGGGAGCGCTTTGCCGCGTCACCTGTCATACCCAGCGAAAGTTGAGTAGTTGTCTTGTTCCTTGGAGCTATCTATGGGTTGAGCGACTGCCGTCAGGGTTGTAGGCTGTGGAGTTTAGCGGGGTTAACTCGTGAACTCTTGTAAATTTTATTGTTCATAAACTCAGATGCTTTGTGTTCATTGGATACTGTTTCCTTTGCTTATACTGGTAAATTTCAGTAGTTTGTCACTATATATGTCACTATAATTCTGATGGTTTTCATTTTGTTATTAATCTGGCATTTAATTGATCAGTATGTTTTCCTTAAATGATTGTTAATTTGGTGAAAACGACGAACTATCTGATTGATCTCCCTTCCATGTGTTAGTGTTTGATCCTTTCCTGTCCTGAACCTGTTGCCTGGGTTTCAGTCTACATCAGTTACAGCTGTTAGAATAGAACCCCTTTTATTAAATTATTCGTTTATGTTGAGTAACCGCAGGTAAGCACGCAACTGGTTTGCTCGGATGGGATACTGTTTGGAAGAGCAACTCAGCAGTAGTAACCCTCAGGTACCGTCGCAAAATCGAACTTGGGAAAACACGCAAGGCAATAATGTTCCTACAACCTACCCTAGAAGATAGATTAAAGAAAGACAACCCTACGTTTATAGCATTTGCGGATTTGGAGAATACTTTTGATAACAGTGAGTGGAACATCTTCTACAAAAGCAGGTGTCACTTATAAGAGTCGAAGGGCATGAAAGGGAAGCAGTGGTTGGAAAAGGAGTGAGACAGTGCTTCAGCCTAACTCCGATGTTATCCAATCTCTATAGTCTCTAAACGAGATTTGTGACATAAATATATGTAGGGGATATATAAAATTGTCCCTGACAATAATTTAGAACTAATATTTCGTCCATAAAAGGTTGCATAATGAGGGCTCCAACTGTTGACAGGTGTAAATAAAACAGTTTACTGTCTCAGTCATTTGATTATTTTCTCATTACGTATTTCAATGGTTCGCACGATCTTCTTTGGGCGAAGAATGTAACAACACAGTTCTGCACCCCAAGAGATGGTATGAACCATCGAAATGCGTAATCGGAAAATTAACAAGTGACTGACTGACGCAGTAAACTATTTTATTTATAGCAATTTAGAACTTTTACATTCATTGCCGCTGTCCTTGAAGAGTGCATACTTCTCCAGACGAGTTTTCCGCTTTTTAAGCAATCATCAGAGAGTCAGGATAACGCGGAGAAAAGAATTAACGTTCAGTCAGAATAATATGCAACTAACTGTAGTGTTTCCTTCTCCTTTCATACTGATGTTTCTACCAGGTCGATTACTCGCATTCGACTGTCGCTTCGTTGTTTTCTTGTCTGTTGGATACCCGAAAAAGAACTTGCTTAGTACTTGTTTCTCCTATTTAGCTGACTACATATCCCACTGACTTCCATTTCATTTTTGACTACAGTCATAGTTACATCTGTTCCCTGACCCGTTTATTTGTTTTCTTCTCTCTCCCAGTAATTCTCAACATATATCTTCCCTTTCCTCGTTAAGCAACCTTAATTTTTTAATGGTTTTCACCTTTCATAAGAGCAAGCTGGTGAAATATTTAATGCCACCATTACATTTCAGGCCCATTGAAATATATGTCTAGAAAATCGAATTCACTTTAGGAAAAAGGTCAAGTAATTTTTACTCGTCTATCTATTTTTTATTTTTTTCCAGTCCATCCCCTTCTTCAACTGCCATAAATATAACTCTCTCTATGAATTCAGTGTTAACTATTGCAACTTACTTTTCACTGTATTGGTAATTCGTTGTATTCATTATAACTGATTTTCAGAAGTAGTAAAACAGAAATTCATGTTGTGAGGATGTATTTCATCACTATTGTTTGCCAGTCCATCCCCTGTCTTCAACTGCTATAAATACAATTATTAGAAATTACTTTCCAGTGCGTCGATACTATTTTATTTTCGTCTTATATTAATATATTTTCAAATCTAACAACGCAGAAATTCATGT
The DNA here is from genome assembly GCF_021461395.2 of Schistocerca americana. Taxonomy (NCBI): domain Eukaryota; kingdom Metazoa; phylum Arthropoda; class Insecta; order Orthoptera; family Acrididae; genus Schistocerca; species Schistocerca americana. The sequence continues at coordinate 1,077,222,826 of NC_060119.1, read as the reverse complement.
TGTGTAAAATGCGAATTTCATCAGTAGAGGGTACAGTGACTAACAATACAGATAAAGTTGTATAATCATTCTAAAGTTTCTCTGTAATTTGTTGGTTGTTGACGATTATGTGTACAAGAGGTAAACAAAATAACAGAATCAGGAAAACGAAGGGCTTCAGACACATTCCATTACAACATTTTCCTTCTTCTTTTTTCTTGCGTAACCTATTAAAGGCATTCTCTAGAGCTACCAACAATAGCTTTGGGGTGCGGAAGGTCTTAACCCACAATTCCTATATGTTCTGAGTACCTATATTCTCTGGAACCCTATGCTTTTGATGTTTCTTTTAACTCTTTGTCTTAAAAAAATCAATTATTACCTGTTTATCTGCACGTCCGTTTATTTTTCCCCATGTCACTTAGCGGAACTGCACCGCCTGTCGCGGAAATTACAACAGACGACAAGACAAGATCTAGAGTTTAACGTCGCGTCGACATCGAGCAAATTGTGACACAGTATTATCACAGTTGAACTTCACACTCGGTTCAGTCACTGAGCGAGAAAGAGAAACTGAGTTGTGTGAGACCAAAATATCAGCCATTCTACATGATGGAAATAATCAGTCCTCTGTACACACGATCTGTGCAGGGTTGAACTTGAAACTAAGGCACATCTTGTGTGGAACGTACTGACAAGCTGTTTGCCATCCCTAACCAATAAAGTGAGAGGAATGGTAAACTTGAAGAGCACAGAAGGGCGGCACAGTACCACGTTGTGAGGGACAGGAATGTAGCTTGTACCAAAAACGTATAGGAGACAGTCTTTGTAATCGTAATCATGACAGAAGTAAAAGTGTTAGTAATTTTTACTTACACAACTATGATAGCGGAAGTGGCATTAGTGGTATTAGGAGCAGTTGTTGTTTATGTTCAGAAGTAGAAGTATCAGTAAAAATACTGTCTAGAATGAATTTTTCACTCTACAGCGGAGTGTGCGCTGATATGAAACCTCCTGGCAGATTAAAACTGTGTGCCGGACCGAAACTCGAACTCGGGACCTTTGCCTTTCGCGGGCAAGTGCTCTACCGACTGAGCTACCGAAGCACGACTCACGCCCCGTCCCCACAGGTACTGGCGGAATTAAAGCTGTGAGGACGGGACGTAAGTCGTGCTTGGGTAGCTCAGTCGGTAGAGCACTTCCCGCGAAAGGCAAAGGTCCCGAGTTCGAGTCTCGGTCCGACACACAGTTTTAATCTGCCAGGACGTTTCAGTAATAATAGTGTTGGTTTCAACAGTAACAGCTCGTAATTCTAATGAAACGTAATAACGTGCATAGTGGATCATGAGGCGGTAGATATGTCTGGCCTCTTTTATGGTAGTAGGAAGTGGATACTAATCATTAAAACTGATACCAGAGAAAAACTGTATATGGAGTTGTAAAACGATTGTGATTCTACTAGCATTTGCATAGTAGTAGCAGAAGCAGAAAATCGTGGCATACATATTTGATTACAACTGTAATTTATAAATATGGATTTCAACAGCACATTTTAGTCGTCTACGTAATCGACTAACAATAAAATGCAAAACAAAATCTCTTCAAGAAGGATATCGGCCGGTAACGGAGCGCAGTGGCTCAGTTGCTCTTTCATTGCATTACAACTCCGCAATGTCACACTTTACGGTGCCATAAACTGAGAGACAAAAGGCTAAAGGTCGGTCTGTAGGGCGAAGAGAAACACTTCCCAGTTTCATCACGGATCCATATTCTAAGCTAGTTTGCGAATTTGTAAGAACGCATTATCAAAGGAAAAACATCAGTAATAAATTCAAATTTTCCCCCGTTTGGAGGAGACTCCAACACAAATTATGATTACAGAGGAGTAACGTCTATGGAGTGAGCATAGCGTATTGCGCATGTCGCCAACAAACCGAAGTAGTGACGTGGCTTACGTATAACGGTTGTTTGTGTATATTTAAGTTAATGCTGAAACTTTGATATTACACTTACTTGGCTTGTTTTTACGTACACTGACTGAAAAACATTGCAACACCAAAAAATAATTAATGGAGAGTGATGAAACTTCGGGAGTATATTTGTCTAGGTAACTTATTTAAGTAATTTCATTGTAAGATGACAGGTTAATGTAAGAGTAATATAAGCCATTGCAAATGTGATATGCTGGTACATTAAAAACCGGTGTAAATGCCAGAATGTTGAATGCAAACATGCAAACGTGCATGCATTGTGTCGTACTGGTGCCGGTTGTCAGTTTGTGTTATGGAGTTCCATGTCTGTTACACTTGGGCGGTCAGTACAGAGATGGTTACTACTGTTTGTGGATGACGCTGGAGTTGTCGTCCAATGATGTCCCATACGTACTCGGTTGGAGACAGATCTGGTGTTCGAGCAGGCCAAGACAACATGTCGATACTACGTGGAGCATGTTAGGTTACAACAGTGGTACGTGGGCGAGCGTTATCCCGTTGGGAAACACTCCGTGGAATCCTGTTCATGAACAGCGGCACAATAGGTCGACTCATCAGATTGACGTACAACTTTGCTGTCAGGGTCGTGGGATAACCACGAGAATGCTCCTTTTGTCATATGAAATTGCATTGCAAGCCATACGTTCAGGTGTAGGTCCAGTGGATCTAGGCAGCAACGGTTGGTTGCAGGCGCTCACCTGGTCTCCTTCTAAACAATACACCGCCGAAGCAGAACCGGATTTCGTAAGAAAACACAACAGTCCTCCCACTGCCCTCCAGTGAGCTCTCGGTTGACACCACTGAAGTCGAAAACTGTGATGGTTTGGGGTCAGTGGAATGCATGTTACAGGGCGTCAGGCTTGGAGCTGTCCTTGAAGTAACCATTTTGTAACGTTTCATTGTGTCATTGTGGTGCCAACTGCTGCTCAGATTACTGATACAGGTTGCATGGGGGCTTAATTAAATGAAATGCTAATTATTTTAATTTTTTTTATTGAGTAGCTGTCTGTTCCGTTACGCTGTCTCGTAACCGGTTGGCCCTGACTAGTATTAGTACGCAATCTGACTGCATAGAATAACAACAAAGAATGAAAAGAAATTTCCGTTACCGCAATTAATTAATTAAGTCCCCAGCAACTATAAAAGCTATGAAACAAAAACTATGAACAACAAGGCACAAGTGTAACTGTTCTGTGTGTGGAAGTGTGATTCAACGTACACATCTGGCACGGTTCTTCCTCAATAAGACAAGATATTTTAAATACCATTTACACTGAATTAATTAAATAAAACTGAAATACTGTAATTGCACATAGAAACCCGAATTACAGTCTAATACATGAACACAAGCCAGATGCTTTGTTGACTGAACCTGTGACCAAGAGGCATTGTTAGTTAGGAAATTTTAAAAAAATAAAAAAATGTTTTTTACCTTCATACATATTGACTAAAAATACACTCTGATCATTATAACATCTCCATTCGAACAACATCAGCTGTCTAGCCCATCAAAACAAATGCACACGACATGGCCTCAAATAATACAGCTATCAACATCCTCTCAGCAAAGCACTAACCACCACAACTTCTGAACAAGCACTGCCAGTGGAGGCGGCGGAATAAAACTCTTTGGCGCGATCTCTGGCGCTGTGACTCAGTGTAGCCACCTTTCATATGCCCTTCCTCCATGGGCTAGAATTTGATGGTATTTTTGCCAGCATTGGTGGTGAAAATACCACCAAATTCGTCAAAAAAATACAGACAAAAATAAAAGATAATATTAATAAGTAAATATCACATAACTAGATAAATTTTGGCTTTGCACTGACCCTTCAATAACCTAATATATAAAATACAGTAAGGAATACAAATGCTTGCATACATGTGATTTTACATAATAGTTTACACAAGTATCATGTGGTTACACAATTCAATCAATAGCGTCAGCAATGACAAATAGGTGCAGGTAAGTCTCATAACATTTCATAAACATTAAATACACAAAAAATCAGTTTATACAAATATTCACATATAATCTTATCAATAGTTCAATAAACAAGTAGCACTCCTCAGAGTAGTTGACAGTTCCACCAGTAGCACCCAGTAATGGTCAACAGCTGCAGACACCAACAAGTGACATCATTTCCGTAGAAGCAGTTCCATTAGTGGCACCCAGCAATGTTGAACAGGTGCAGGCACCAACAAGTGACATTATGTCAGTAGAAGCAGTTCCATCAGTGGCACCCAGCAATGTTGAACAGGTGCAGACACCAACAAGTGACATTATGTCATTAGAAGCAGTTCCATCAGTGGCACCCAGCAACGTTGAACAGGTGCAGACACCAACAAGTGACATTATGTCAGTAGAAGCAGTTCCATCAGTGGCACCCAGCAATGTTGAACAAGTGCAGGTAACAGTCCATAATATTCACTATCACTAATTAGACAGCTCATCAGCAGAAATTAAACATTTCCAAGTGGCACCCATCATGTTGAACAAGTGCAGGTAACAGTCCATAATATTCACTATCACTAATTAGACAGCTCATCAGAGTTCATCAGCATAAATTAAACATTTCCAAGTGGCACCCATCAATGTTGAACAAGTGCAGGTAACAGTCCACAATATTCACTATCACTAATCAGACAGTTCATCAGAGTTCATTAGCAGAAATTAAACATTTTCAAGTGGCACCCACCAATGTTAAACAGGTGCAAGCACGAACAACAGTTGGAATGCACACACAATTGCTTTTACAAAATTATTATCAATGTTCTTACACTAAAAATAAAAATAATAATAACCACAAATGATATCAGATAATTGTCATATTAAATATTACAAATACACAAATATCAGTAAACCTATAATATTTATGGGTGTCAGTGCAAGCCACAACAAACAAGTAAAATAATATTTAGAAGATAGGTCGGTACCAATTATTTGGGATTAGGAAAAGAAAACACACAAAACACACTCACTCACCTTTCATCCACATTAAGTACTACTGTATAATTGAATAGTGTTAACTGTGTAAATGCAATTCTGTCAAAGACTTGATGTTCGACATGTGTATCAAGTAGTAGTGGCAGCAGTGTATAATAGTCAATAATAGTTAGTCAATGTCATAGTCATCATGTCAAGACCAATGTTTGCCAAGCCAAATCAAAATGTACGGTTGCTGAACAACTGTCAGTGTGCCAAGATATTCAAATACTTCCTCTCTCCAAAAAAAGTATATACCGCTTATTGATGTAACAAAGTGTGTATGTAGACAATCTTCCTTCTACTTGAGTGTTCTAGTCTGCCATCTTCATCCTCCTTGTTCCATATAAACCAACAAAAAAATATGCTCCTCACTTACTTTACCTCTTATCCACCAAAACTCCAATAATCATCAGCATGACATAAATTTAATACTTCAATAATACCTCTTACGTCGATACATATAAACCTTATCATCAATATCATTTACCTTACCTCTTGTCCACCAAAACTCCAATAATCATCAACTTCACACAATCTCAATACCTCAATAATACCTCTTCAATACGTCGACACATATAAACCTTATCGCCAATACCATTTCACTTCCATAACAACTCTTTCCTCTAGTCAGTCTCCTTGAACAAGTACAGATAAAATCCTAGTGCAAACTTCAATTCATCATCCCATACAATCCGAAGACATAATGTCTACACACAACCTCTGTGTAATCCATCTGACCCAAATCTTCTACTCATTATGAATTATAAAATACATTTTGGTTGCCTTGTCCATCATTAAATAAAAGAAATGCATACATGACCTCTAACAGCCTTTAGTTTGAATAACTTTCAGTAAGTAAGTACGAGTACGGAGTGTGAATGATCATAATATTTCACATTGTGTACACCACTTCAAGAATCGTGGCAAAACAGAAGCAAACATGTGGAGTATTTCTTGTGTCAAGTGTCACTTGCTATTTCAATCGCTCACGAAAAATGCAGTGTAATAACTGTCAATGGTCTAAACCTCATGTTGGTATGTCATGTCGTTAGCTTCCTTCCTATTATTATAAATTTATACAGCTTCCATAAAACCTCCAGCTCATGTGACTTCAATGAAGTTTCTTGTACCAATGTCGTTCGTAGAATTATAGCAGTTCATTTTCTTATCTTAAAATATAAAGCACTGAGCGTAAGCAAAACATGCAATAGCGAGTAAATATACCAGTAGAGAACAGAATGTCAACAAGTGGATGCAGCACAATCCCTACAACGAGGCTCTGCCAAGCGAACAAATGGTTCAAATGGCTCTGAGCACTATGGGACTCAACTTCTGAGGTCATTAGTCCCCTAGAACTTAGAACTACTTAAACCTAACTAACCTAAGGACATCACAAACAGCCATGCCCGAGGCAGGATTCGAACCTGCGACCGTAGCGGTCTTGCGGTTCCAGACTGCAGTGCCTTTAACCGCACGGCCACTTCGGCCGGCTGCCAAGCGAACAATCTATAATTAATACCATAGTGTGACCTAAACTCCATGTTCGCACACCATATATCAGCATTTCTATATACCAAATTAGAGTGTATTTATGACAACAAAACAGAAATGTCTAAATATGCAATCCATACGCAAAGCAGCAAATATATATCTTACACAATAAACAGGTCATTAGCATCGTATCAGCATAAGCAAATAAATGTTCATACGTAATCTTAATAAGTAAACATGAAGGCGGAAGCAGATAAATCACAAAGTACAACTTACATACATAACCATATCAGCACAACTAATCAGGTGACAATTATAATTTAAATTAATAAGCACAGCTGGCACATAATAAAAAAATGTTACATCAGTGAAAAAGCATAGCAGCCAAGCGATGCATAATATACACAAGTAACAACCCTGTTCATTAATCAATCATTGTCAATATCAGTTAACACGAAGTATGAATCACGTAATCACGAGCAGCAAATTACGTCTAAAGTACGTACCAAGTGGAAATATGTTACCTGAAAAATAAACTCAATTAATAGTTACCTTTTTAGTTTATTACTTTCCTCTTCGAAATTACATTCTTCCTGAAATTTTCTCGATAGCAAGTCCTCTTAACGTCGAACACACACAGAATTTACCTGAAGTTCTTAAATATTTTATACAACCGTATCCTGAAAAATACTGAACGTTAATAACATAATTTATCAAGTCACTATAGCTTTATACTGAATTTAAACAGAGAAATTAGACTGTATTTGTTTACGGCTGTCAGTGCATTCACACTGAGCGCTCGATCAGCTGTAGGTACACGTGACGTAGGAAGTAATTGTTTGCGGTCAACGACTGCCCTGTGCGCCGCGCAGACTTGACTATTGCTTTGAGTATGTGCCGCCGCCGGAACACGGCGCGGTATCCTTGTTATCTCTGCTTGTTTACGTGTAACTGTTAGTCTCTCAAAAGTATGTCATTCCACAAAAATTTTAACGTTCGATATATGATGTACTCCCTTAGAGCACCGAGATTTAAGAACTTCTACTTCGACAGTGTTATCATGAATGATTTTGCGAACCCTACAACGACCGTTATAAAGCAGAAAAAATTTGCGACACAAGCCTTTTCCTTTGTGAGACAAACGGTGACACTTAATTAACACCTTTTGACCAACTGACAAGGTTTTTAAACGACCAGGACGCTTAGCTGATTTCTCTCTTCTAGCAGCCGCAGACGCAATATTTTGCAGAGCCAGGTTGACAACTTCAGAATGCCGCAGTTTCCGTGAAGGCGGAAAAGGAACGATTTCAGAAATGCGATTTGTCGGTGCTTTGTTTTTTAATATCAATATAGGCGGTATAGAAGTTGAATCATTAGGGAGTTCATTCAGAATGTTTTGAAAAATATGAAGATACTGATCCCAAGTTCTGTGATTCTGATGACAATAAAGACGACACAATTTATTGATTTCCTTCATCCATCTCTCTGAAGCGTTAGATTGAGGGTGAAAAAGTGAAATGAAAATTGGTTTAATCTTATGACGCCGTAGAGTACGAAGCCAAATTTTAGAGCGAAACTGTGATCCATTATCTGATATAACCTTATCAACATGACTCACTTCTTTAAGAAAATGTTTGATGAAAGCATTAGATACTGAACGAACTGTTACTTTGCGTAAAGGTGTAAAACACACATATTTTGATGTCAATTCCAAAATGTACGCAAAACCATTAGTAGAACGAACCACTGGACCGAAAAAATCGACTGCAGCCATCTCCATTAATTTCACTGGAATGATAGGAAACAACGGTGCTCTGTGAGAAATAGTTGGCGGCTTAGCCTTTTGACATAATTTGCATTTGGCAAGAACAGATCGAATATGTTTTTCCATATTACTGAAGTAGCAATTTTCTCGCAATTTATGAAAGCATTTTCTGGGACCAGAGTGTGCCTAACTGAAATGTGTATACCAAATCAATTTATTAACCCACTCATCAGGAATACAAACTAACCAAACAGAGTTGTCGACCGATTTTCGTTTAAAAAGAATATCATTGCGAACTAAATAATACTGTCTAATCGCTACGCTTTCCTTTCTCCTCCACTTCTCCTTAATGTCCTTCCAGAGTGGATCCTTATTTTGCTCCTTAGCGATGTCCTGGAGCGAAGACGAAATAAAATTTTCAAACGGAACACCTTGAATATACATCAAACAATAATTGTTTTCTTTGCAGTCCTCATCAGCACTTTGTTTCAAACCTATAGGTGCACGTGATAAAGCATCAGCAATAATATTTGAAGAACCCTGTATGTAAACAATACTAAAGTCAAATTCCTGTAGATACAGCGCCGATCGTGACAATCTTCCATGTGTTAATTTTGTTGACATAAGAAATTCCAGAGCTCCATGATCGGTGTAAACCTTATTATGTCTGCCAAACAAAAATGTCCGAAATTTTGTGAAAGCCCAAATAACAGCCAAGGCTTCAAGTTCCGTAATCGAATAATTCTTTTCTGATTTAGAGAGAACACGACTTCCAAATGCAATAGTTTCCTGTACTACAACGCCGTTTTCTTCTATCTCTTGAAATAAGTGTGCACCTAGGCCTATGTATGATGAGTCCGTCGCCAAACAAAAATCTTTACATAAATCCGGATGTGAAAGAAGTGGAGCAGCAACTAAAGCATCACGAAGTTGTTCAAATTCTGATTGAGCTTCCTCATCCCAACACCAATTAGAATTCTTTCCAGATAGTTCACATAAACGAGGTGTGGTCAAATTGTCTAATTTAACAAAGCGTCTAAGAAAATTACAAACACCAAGGAAACTACGAACATCACGTTTTGTGGTAGGAACAGCATAATTACGAATAGCGTCTAGTTTCTCTGGATCAGGAAGAATACCTTCTGTAGAAATAATGTGACCAAGAAATTTCACCTGAGAACGACCAAATTCAGATTTTTCCAAGTTTGTTGTAATGCCAACTCTTGCAAAAATACGTAATAATGAATCCAAAATTTGTTATGCTCGCTCCAAGAACGTTTAGCAATAAGAATATCATCAACATGTGAAGTAATATTGTTACGAAGATAAACAGCTAAAATTTTGTTTAAACTACGAATGAATGCTGCTGAAGATACAGTAAGTCCAAATGGTAATTTCCGAAATGACTTTTGGGTAAAATAGTCATATCCGGTTAGTCTTTACTGAGTCCTTTTCTAGATAGATTGATAGTTGAAGAGTTGTTCTGACAGATACAAAGAATAGTAAACGAGTAGGCAGCAGTGCAGAAAACTAAAAAGGAAATAGCACTACTACAGCTCGGGGCCCTGTGCACGCTACGGGACATAGTCACTTAGCGTAGTATATCCCCTGAGGACATAAATAGCCGCACATAAATTCCAGTTTGTGACTTATTGGCCAATTTAGTGGAAGTGTGTACATAAATTGAGCTAACCATGAACATGGATGTATGTCATTCTTAGAATTGCGAAAGATCTTAAATTTCCGAACAGTTAAAAAGTGTTTATAGTCAAAGTTTTTGCCTCTTGGCGACAAAGACCTACCGCGTCTGTCCCAGTCCGAATGTCGATTATTGTCAAGTTCGCGCGCCTGGCGCTCTCTTCTTGCATCTCGTAAATGAAATAAATTATTTTCTTCAAAGCCCTCTGCTATCTGTGATTCTAAATTTCTTCTGCTGTCTCTTCCTACGATTTCGCTTTCAATTTGTTTGACTTGCTTTCGTAACGCTTCAAATTCCCTTTTAACGCATTCATTAAATTTTCCCTGATTTTCAACATGTTTATTTATGTTCTGGTACTCTTCGGTTTCTGCAAATTACAATGGAGCTGTATCATCTGAATCTCTGTCCCCATTTAAACTAAGACTTGTCCATTTATCTGAAATCTCCTCAACTCTTTCCGATAAGTCACCTATTTGTTCTTTCTGTTTATTTACGTCTTCCGTAAGTGTCGCGACTCGGGTTTAAGTTTAACACATCTAGTAGTTAACTGTTCATATTGTTGTGTTAGGTTATTTATTCTGTCATTTGTTACGGATTCCTCGATTCTTTCAAATATTTCTTCCTTATCATGTGCACGTTGTAAATTTAACTCTGAAAATTTTTGTACTATCACGCGATCTCTTTCTTCCTGTTCTCTATCCTGCTCCTTTTGTCTAATTTCTATTGCAATTAATATATTATTGTGAGAATTCAAAATCGGTTGTACTTCTTCTCTAATTTCTTTCTTTAATTCATCTTTCATCTTTTTGAAACATGTCCCTATTCGTGAGTCTAACCATGTTTCCATTGTTTCCATCTCTGTTTTAATTGTTCCTATTTGTGAGTCTAGCCGTGTTGCCACTGTTTTTAATTCAGATACTAACTGTGATCCCAGTGAGTCTAACCGTGTTTCCATTGTTCCCATATCAGTTTCTAACCGTGTTGCCAAAGTTCCCATCTGTGATCCCAAATTTAATATAGCACCCATCAACTGCTCCATATTAACTGGTTCAAAATTCTTTTCGCCCCTAACATTTCCTGTAAAACTAACTTCCTTCGTCATAGCCGTAAAGCTATCTGTGTTCGATACTATTTCAGAATCTTCTATCGTTAATCTCGTATTCTGTGAATTTTTTGATTGAGAAAAATTTTGAACAGGTTCCAGACTATTTTCCCGACTTACTACATTGTTTTCTACTTCGTTATTCATCTTACTGTTCTCCTGTGTTGGCGAGTTCGCCATGTTAACATTTTCGTCATTCTCCCTATACATCATTTTTGCCTTTTTCATCGATTGCGTACTCATTTACAATACATACAAAACTCGTCAATATACGAAAAGTACACATAATATATGACACTTTATCACCAACAATACCATTCACACGAAATGCTTTCCTCAAACACGATTAACGAACAATTGAAATCTTCATAATTGCACAAAATTGTCAAATGCATACACAAGACATCAAAAATTAAATTCTGCAAAAATACCATTAGAAGAAAGACAAGACAACTACAAATGTTCATTACCAAATCTACACATGCAATATAGACTACAATTACTAAACTACAAATTACTTCAACAATACTACTGTCTGCTATTTTACTATCAGAAGATTTCCAAAGGACGATCCGAAGCAGCGGTCGCCACGTGCATGGGGGCTTAATTAAATACAATGCAAATAATTTTAATTTTTTTTATTTAGTAGCTGCCTGTTCGGATACGCTGTCTCGTAACCGGTGGGCCCTGACTAGTATTAGTACGCAATCTGACTGCATAGAATAACAACAAAGAATGAAAAGAAATTTCCGTTACCGCAATTAATTAATTAAGTCCCCAGCAACTATAAAAGCTACGAAACAAAAACTATGAACAACAAGGCACAAGTGTAACTGTTCTGTGTGTGGAAGTGTGATTCAACGTACACATCTGGCACGGTTCTTCCTCAATAAGACAAGATATTTTAAATACCATTTACACTGAATTAATTAAATAAAACTGAAATACTATAATTGCACATAGAAACCCGAATTACAGTCTAATACATGAACACAAGCCAGATGCTTTGTTGATTGAACCTGTGACCAAGAGGCATTGTTAGTCAGGAAATTTAAAAAAAAAATAAAAAAAATGTTTTTTACCTTCATACATATTGACTAAAAATACACTATGATCATTACAACATCTCCATTCGAACAAAATCTGCTGTCTAGCCCATCAAAACAACTGCACACGACATGGCCTCAAATAATACAGCTATCAACATCCTCTCAGCAAAGCACCAACCACCACAACTTCTGAACAATCACTGCCAGTGGAGGCGGCGGAATAAAACTCTTTGGCGCGATCTCTGGCGCTGTGACTCAGTGTAGCCACCTTTCAAGGTGCAGTACTATGTGCCAGAGCCATAAGCCGAACACGATTGTATTCTCTCTCGGCAATGCCACGAAGCCGTTCGCAGTCCGGTCTTCTTGCGACATTATGTTCTCGTGACCGCCTCTGCAAGCAATCATGCACAGTGGCTATATTCCTGCCAAGTCGTTCAAAACTTGAAACTCAGTGAGGTGATGATAATTGTGCCTTTTATCTCCTTAAAGACATTCTTGCCTAACATAAATTCATCACGTTCAATCTCAAAGGTAACTAACTCTCACTACCGTTACAGCGGGTATTTAAAGCAAACCTGAGTTACAACCTCATCATGACGCTACTAACACCGCTCTTATGCGACTGGCGCTAAATTTGAATAGACGTTATCTTTCAGATCTGGAAAGACGCCTACAAACTTTAGTTTACGTCTCACAACTCCTTCTTGGGCTTATGATTTTTTCCATCAATGTTTTTATTTATTTGTAGCATTGTTGTTGTTATTGTCTTCAGTCCTGAGACTGGTTTGATGCAGCTCTCCATGCTACTCTATCCTGTGCAAGCTTCTTCATCTCCCAGTACTTACTGCAACCTACATCCTTCTGAATATGCTTAGTGTATTCATCTCTTGGTTTCCTTCTACGATTTTTACACTCCACTCTGCCCTCCAATGCTAAATTTATGATCCCTTCATGCCTCAGAACATGTCCTACCAACCGGTCCCTTCTTCTTGTCAAGTTGTGCCACAAACTCCTCTTCTCCCCAATTCTATTCAATACCTCCTCATTAGTTATGTGATCTACCCATCTAATCTTCAGCATTCTTTTGTAGCACCACATTTCGAAAGCTTCTATTCTCTTCTTGTCCAATCTATTTATCGTCCACGCTTCACTTCCATACATGGCTACACTCCATACAAATACTTTCAGAAACGACTTCCTGACACTTAAATCTATACTCGATGTTAACAAATTTCTCTTCTTCAGAAACGCTTTCCTTGCCATTGCCAGTCTACATTTGATATCCTCCTTACTTCGAACATCATCAGCTATTTTGCTCCCCAAATAGCAAAACTCCTTTGCTACTTTAAGTGCCTCATTTCCTAATCTAATTCACTCAGCATCACCCGACTTAATTCGACTACATTCCATTACCCTCGTTTTGCTTTTGTTGATGTTCGTCTTATACCCTCCTTTCAAGACACTGTCCATTCCGTTCAACAGCTCTTCCAAATCCTTTGCTATCTCTGACAGAATTACAATGTCATCGGCGAACCTCAACGTTTTTATTTCTTCTCCATGGACTTTAATACCTACTCCGAATTTTTCTTTTGTTTCCTTTACTGCTTGCTCAATATACAGATTGAATAACATCGGGGACAGGCTACAGCCCTGTCTCACTTCCTTCCCAACCGCTGCTTCCCTTTCATGCCCCTCGACTCTTATAACTGCAATCTGGTTTCTGTACAAATTGTAAATAGCCTTTTGCTCCCTGTATTTTACCCCTGCCACCTTTAGAATTTGAAAGAGAGTATTCCAGTCAACATTGCCAAAAGCTTTCTCTAAGTCTACAAATGCTAGAAATGTAGGTTTGCCTTTCCTTAATCTATTTTCTTAGATAAGTCGTAGGGTCAGTATTGCCTCATTTGTAGCATTAATAGTAAATAATTGTTGCTACTATGGACGTGATTCGAAATACGTCGAAGGAGGAGAAGCTACTTTTCGTAGGTAAGTACCACAAAAGTTCCTGCACTCTTAGCAGTAAGAGCCATTTTCTGTGTCGAAATTAGAGAGACACAGACTAATAAAGAATTAATACCGTAGGGCTAATTTATGAGACACTATAGCTATTTACACTACCTGACGAAAACATGAATCACCCTGAAGGGAAGCAGGAGACGAAATGAAACTTCACGGATTGAGAGGATATATGATATTATTTCAGTGATTACAAAATGAGTGGAATTTACAAAGATCTCTACCATTGAGACCACATATCGGTATGACGTTGCGTTCCTTCTCGCCTGGGTGCATGCTCTAATCCTTTGGGAAGAGTGTCATGAAACCGTTGCTATGCCACAACTACTGTGAGTGATCTTTCATAACTTGGGTACAGCCACTAGGATGGAGTTGACGGCCGAGCTATTCCCACACATGCTCTATTTGAAATAGATCTGTGGATCTTGTTGGCCACGAGAGTACCTCAGCATCACTCTGACAGTTTATAGAGACACAAACAGGGCACCCCGATGCTGTAGCATGAGAGGTAACACGTAAGGACGCAAGGAATCCATATGTACTGTTGAGACGCCAGAGTTCCCTCAACCACTGCCAGTCGTGATGGCTACTACCATCATGATGCCAGGAGTAACACCTCTGTGCCTCTCTAAAATATTGGAATTATGGGACTTCTCTGAAAGCTGATACCATACTTACTGAAGATGTTAATTTGGGGTAGTGTAGGACTGTGATTCATCACTGATCACAAAGCGATGCTATTCATCAGCAGTCTACACTTCCCATTACGACACCATACCAAATGCAGTCGTTTCCCCTAATTTCCTAAATTTGCTGCTGCTATTCTCTGACCAGTGTGCAACATGAACAGAATGTTGCATGGACCCCGCTTCTTATTCTCGCATGGCAGGTGCGGATTTGAAGGGGCCTCAATGTACTTGGTGCGCAATTTGGTTATCAGATGTGGTGGACAAGTATCTTGATGATGGGTGTGCCTGTGCTCACAGCTTCCAAGCAGTTGAATATCGGTCCACTGTCACATCTGAATGCCTCATAACTCTAGATGTTGCACAATTCGACCAGCTGGCCAAAAGGAGGCCCATTATGAGGCCCCTTCCAAACTGTCAGGCACTGATAACCCTCTCTTATATGAGTACGTTACATCTCCATGTCCTTCCCTGTAATCACTCAACATCTTATGCTGTTCATGCTGCTTATACATGAAAGTAACAACAGTCATGGGATACCATGGACTCAACAAATCATTGGAAGACCTGTGCAGAAATATTGAGCCATGATGGTTCTATAGCCATCCATAATTGCGAAAGTGTTGGCGGCACAGGATTTTGTCCATGAATTGACCTCTCGATTATGTCCAATAAATGTTCGATGGGATTCATGTTTGGCAATCTAGGTGACTAAATCATTCGCTCGAATTTTCCATAATGCTGTAGGTGATATCACACTGTTACTGAAGGGCCGGCCAAAGTGTCCGAGCCGTTCTAGGGGCTACAGTCTGGAACTGCGCGACTGCTGTGGTCGCAGGTTCGAATCCTGCCTCGGGCATGGATGTGTGTGATGTCCTTAGGTTAGTTAGGTTTCAGTAGTTCTAAGTTCTAGGGGACTGATGACCTCAGAAGTTTAGTCCCATAGTGCTCAGAGCCATTTGAACCATTTTTCTTGTTACTGAAGGTGCTTACGTCGGTCATTTGCTGCCAAATTTCGCTGCATTGACCTAACGGATACGTTCACCCTATGTCCCACATTGATTTCAAGCAGCGTTGCTTGTATGTTAGCACTGACAACTCCACACAAATACCACTGCTCTCAGTCGTTAAGTAAAGGCCGTCAGCCACTACATTGTCATGGTGAGAGGTAATTTCTTGAACTTGGTATTCTTGCCACACTATTGACATGATAGATTGTGGAATATTGAATTCGCTAATGATTTTCGAACTGGAGTGCCCCATGTGTCTAGCTTCAACGACCATTCCAAGATGAAAGTCTGTCAATTGCCATTGTGTGGCATGTCAGAAAACTTTCCACATGAGTCCCTTTAATACAAATGACAGCTCGCCAATGCACAGGGAGAGACGAGTAACATGCACCTTGTACAAGAACCAAACGGGAATAATAAGAGTTTAAGACCAAGATCGAAGTGCTCAGATTAAAAATGATGAATCTATAAATCGAGGAACCAATGGTGGAAAGAAATGTTCACGAGCAGAATTAAGATTCAAGGTGAAATGATATCAATAATAAGATTCACTGATGGCATTGCTGTCCTCAGTGAAAGTGAGAAAGAATTACAGGATCTGTTGAATGGAATCAACAGTCTAATGAGTACAGAA
Source organism: Schistocerca americana (assembly GCF_021461395.2). Classification (NCBI taxonomy): domain Eukaryota; kingdom Metazoa; phylum Arthropoda; class Insecta; order Orthoptera; family Acrididae; genus Schistocerca; species Schistocerca americana. The sequence continues at coordinate 1,077,206,415 of NC_060119.1, read as the reverse complement.
TACGAACTGAGCTTAAATCAAATAAAGACGAAAGTAATGAAAAGTAGCAGAAATGAGAACTGCGCGAAACTTAACATCAATATTGATAGTTACAAAGTAGATTAAGTTAATCCATGATGGACAGAGAAAGGAGGACATCAAAAGCCGACTAGCACTGGCAAAAAGGGCGTTCTTGGCCAAGAGAAGTCTACTAGTATCAGACATTGGCCTTAATTTGAGGAAGAAATTTCTGAGAAGTACGTTTGGAGCACAGCATTTTATCCTAGTGAAACATGGACTGTGGGAAAACCGTAAGAGAAGAGAATTGAAGTAGTTAAGATGTAGTGCTACTGACGAATTTTAAAAATTAATGGGACTGACAAGGTAAGGAATGAGGACAGTTTACTTAGAATCGGAGTGGAGAGGAATATATGGAAAACAGTGACAAGAAGAAGTGATAGAATGATAGGACACCTGTTAAGATATCAGGGAGCACCTTCCACGCTACTAGAGAGAGCTGTAGAGGATAAAGGCTATAAAGAAAGACAGAGATTGGAATACACCCAGCAAATAATTGAGGACATAGGTTGCGAGGGCTACTCTGAGATGCAGAGGTTGGAACTGAAAGGAATTCGTGGTGGGTCACATCAAGTAAGTCAGAAGACTGATGACTCAAAAACCAAAAAAATGAATCAGCATGGCTCAGTATTTCATCAGGCTTCTTCCAACAACTTGTTGAGTCCTTGTCACATCGAGCTGTTGCACTATGCCAGGCAAAAGGAACTGATGCAATATTAAGAGGTATCCCTCGACTTTCGTCACCTCATTGTAGTTTGTCTTCTTTGTCTCTATGATCCTCAGGGATGAACATGTGGATGTCACCTTGCCTTTGGATCTTGACTGCTTAGCGGCCGGTCATACATCGTTCACGAACTTTGCATGGGCAACGAAAAATTAGGCTCAAAGCGGGACCCCTTTAGGGGGTGGGCGCTAGCAGGGGGCGACAAGGCATCCTCTTCCAGGGAAAGCCACGCAGAGGCCTCACTCAGCCTTAGTTAAACCGCCGCCAAGTCCTTGACTCGGTGTTGTTTGCCATGGGGTCTCGACTCACGTTGAGTTCTCAGGTGTTTGGTATTCTCACACGTCTTGGTGTAAGAGTCAAAGTTGCACAAGGCCTACTCGAAATGAGAGGTATATGGGAAAGCGATAGGAAGGTGGGTTTGGTCGTTCTGCTCTGGAAGTGGGACTTATCTACAGCCTCGTGCTTGCAAGGATTGGTCAGAGCTGAGTGAAGTCACTCGTGTGGTCTTGAAGAACTCACGCTTAACAGACTTTAGGGCCTAGATCAGGCATGCAACAGTACATGAAGACCTGATAGATGATGAAAAAGTGTTTAAACGCCACACTGGACACCAGGCTTTTGATTGTGGATTTAGGTAACTCCCCTCTGACTCCCAATACGGCAGGAAGACTTACCACAAGGTCGCCCTTTGGCCTGGTAGGGAGAAGATAGTAGTTGTTGTTGTTGTTGTTGTGGTCTTCAGTCCTGAGACTGGTTTGATGCAGCTCTCCATGCTACTCTATCCTGTGCAAGCTTTTTCATCTCCCAGTACCTACTGCAACCTACATCTTTCTGAATCTGCTTAGTGTATTCATCTCTTGGTCTCCCTCTACGATTTTTACCCTCCACGCTGCCCTCCAATACTAAATTGGTAATCCCTTGATGTCTCAGAACATGTCCTACCAACCGATCCCTTCTTCTGGTCAAGTTGTGCCACAAACTTCTCTTCTCCCCAATCCTATTCAATACTTCCTCATTAGTTATGTGATCTACCCATCTAATCTTCAGCATTCTTCTGTAGCACCACATTTCGAACGCTTCTATTCTCTTCTTGTCCAAACTATTTATCGTCCACGTTTCACTTCCATACATGGCTACACTCCATACAAATACTTTCAGAAATGACTTCCTGACACTTAAATCAATACTGGATGTTAACAAATTTCTCTTCTTCAGAAACGCTTTCCTTGCCATTGCCAGCCTACATTTTATATCCTCTCTACTTCGACCATCATCAGTTATTTTGCTCCCCAAATAGCAAAACTCCTTTACTACTTTAAGTGCCTCATTTCCTAATCTAATTCCCTCAGCATCACCCGACTTAATTAGACTACATTCCATTATCCTTGTTTTGCTTTTGTTGATGTTCATCTTATATCCTCCTTTCAAGACACTGTCCATTCCATTCAACTGCTCTTCCAAGCCCTTTGCTGTCTCTGACAGAATTACAATGTCATCGGCGAACCTCAAAGTTTTCATTTCTTCTCCATGAATTTTAATACCTACTCCGAATTTTTCTTTTGTTTCCTTTACTGCTTGCTCAATATACAGATTGAACAACATCGGGGAGAGGCTACAACCCTGTCTTACTCCCTTCCCAACCACTGCTTCCCTTTCATGTCCCTCGACTCTTATAACTGCCATCTGGTTTCTGTACAAATTGTAAATAGCCTTTCGCTCCCTGTATTTTACCCCTGCCACCTTTAGAATGTGAAAGAGAGTATTCCAGTCAACATTGTCAAAAGCTTTCTCTAAGTCTACAAATGCTAGAAACGTAGGTTTGCCTTTCCTTAATCTTTCTTCTAAGATAAGTCGTAAGGTCAGTATTGCCTCACGTGTTCCAGTGTTTCTACGGAATCCAAACTGATCTTCCCCGAGGTTGGCTTCTACTAGTCTTTCCATTCGTCTGTAAAGAATTCGTGTTAGTATTTTGCAGCTGTGACTTATTAAGCTGATAGTTCGGTAATTTTCACATCTGTCAACACCTGCTTTCTTTGGGATTGGAATTATTATATTCTTCTTGAAGTCTGAGGGTATTTCGCCTGTTTCATACATCTTGCTCACCAGATGGTAGAGTTTTGTCAGGACTGGCTCTCCCACGGCCGTCAGTAGTTCCAATGGAATATTGTCTACTCCGGGGGCCTTGTTTCGACTCAGGTCTTTCAGTGCTCTGTCAAACTCTTCACGCAGTATCATATCTCCCATTTCATCTTCATCTACATCCTCTTCCATTTCCATAATATTGTCCTCAAGTACATTGCCCTTGTATAGACCCTCTATATACTCCTTCCACCTTTCTGCTTTCCCTTCTTTGCTTAGAACTGGGTTTCCATCTGAGCTCTTGATATTCATACAAGTTGTTCTCTTATCTCCAAAGGTCGCTTTAATTTTCCTGTAGGCGGTATCTATCTTACACCTAGTGAGATAGGCCTCTACATCCTTACATTTGTCCTCTAGCCATCCCTGCTTAGCCATTTTGCACTTCCTGTCGATCTCATTTTTGAGACGTTTGTATTCCTTTTTGCCAGTTTCACTTACTGCATTTTTATATTTTCTCCTTTCATCAATTAAATTCAATATTTCTTCTGTTACCCAAGGATTTCTACTAGCTCTCGTCTTTTTACCTACTTGATCCTCTGCTGCCTTCACTACTTCATCCCTCAAAGCTACCCATTCTTCTTCTACTGTATTTATTTCCCCCATTCCTGTCAATTGCTCCCTTATGCTCTCCCTGAATCTCTGTACAACCTCTGGTTCTTTTAGTTTATCCAGGTCCCATCTCCTTAAATTCCCACCTTTTTGCAGTTTCTTCAGTTTTAATCTACAGGTCATGACCAATAGATTGTGGTCAGAGTCCACATCTGCCCCTGGAAATGTCTTACAATTTAAAACCTGGTTCCTAAATCTCTGTCTTACCATTATATAATCTATCTGAAACCTTTTAGTATCTCCAGGGTTCTTCCATGTATACAACCTTCTTTCATGATTCTTAAACCAAGTGTTAGTTATGATTATGTTGTGCTCTGTGCAAAATTCGACCAGGCGGCTTCCTCTTTCATTTCTGTCCCCCAATCCATATTCACCTACTATGTTTCCTTCTCTCCCTTTTCCTACACTCGAATTCCAGTCACCCATGACTATTAAATTTTCGTCTCCCTTCACAATCTGAATAATTTCCTTTATTTCATCATACATTTCTTCAATTTCTTCGTCATCTGCAGAGCTAGTTGGCATATAAACTTGTACTACTGTAGTAGGCGTGGGCTTCGTATCTATCTTGGCCACAATAATGCGTTCACTATGCTGTTTGTAGTAGCTTACCCGCATTCCTATTTTCCTATTCATTACTAAACCTACTCCTGCATTACCCCTATTTGATTTTGTGTTTATAACCCTGTAGTCACCTGACCAGAAGTCTTGTTCCTCCTGCCACCGAACTTCACTAATTCCCACTATATCTATCTTCAACCTATCCATTTCCCTTTTTAAATTTTCTAACCTACCTGCCCGATTAAGGGATCTGACATTCCACGCTCCGATCCGTAGAACGCCAGTTTTCTTTCTCCTGATAACGACATCCTCTTGAGTAGTCCCCGCCCGGAGATCCGAATGGGGGACTATTTTACCTCCGGAATATTTTACCCAAGAGGACGCCATCATCATGTAATCATACAGTAAAGCTGCATGCCCTCGGGAAAAATTACGGCTGTAGTTTCCCCTTGCTTTCAGCCGTTCGCAGTACCAGCACAGCAAGGCCGTTTTGGTTATTGTTACAAGGCCAGATCAGTCAATCATCCAGACTGTTGCCCTTGCAACTACTGAAAAGGCTGCTGCCCCTCCTCAGGAACCACACGTTTGTCTGGCCTCTCAACAGATACCCCTCCGTTGTGGTTGCACCTACGGTACGGCTATCTGTATCGCTGAGGCACGCAAGCCTCCCCACCAACGGCAAGGTCCATGGTTCATGGGGGGGAGATAGTAGTATGTCATAGTTTTGATATTTTTCTTCTGTCGCCCTCCAGAAGCAGTTCCCAACTTCATGGTGTACTGTGATGTCAACCACAAAGACCAGTGCTGTGCAGTTATAATCAGGTTCAGTTTGAGGAGCCTCTCATGGCTCTAGATTGTTTGTTCTATCTCAACTACCACCCTCTGGCCTCTACATTGTACCTTCTCTGCAATGATGTCTCTGATATCATGGCAGCTGACTCTTTGTAGTTCATTACAAGGCATTGTCCCAAGACATGGCGCCGGCCGCGGTGGCTGAGCGGTTCTAGGCGCTTTAGTCCGGAACCACGTGACTGCTACGGTCACAGGTTCAAATCCTACCTCGCGCATGGATGTGTGTGTGATGTCTGTAGGTTAGTCAGGTTTAAGTAGTTCTAAGTTCTAGGGGACTGATGACCTCAGATGTTTAGTCCCATAGTGCTCAGAGCCATTTGAACCATTTGAACCGAGATATGGCCTCATGCTTCACATCTGTGGCAGGCCAAATCAACATAACTGCTGTGCCCCCCTCCCCCTCTGGCTAGGGCGTTTTTGTTCCCAACTGTATCTGAATGCAGGTGCAAGATAATACTGAGAGCATATTCCATCAGAAGAATCCATTTCTGGAAGATCACATTATTTTCACATTATGTGATACGGACTTCACCGCTTTCCCTGGAGTAGGAGTAGGAAGATTTGATCATTTTTGTAGTTTCTTAATGGCTCATCTGACATTATATTGCTGATTCAAATAATATATGTATACCAATTCTGGACCAAAGAGCATTTTTTTTAAATTCCATGATACGAACCAAGATTTTAGTTTTGCTGTATACCCTAGCCAAAAATTTATCCATGCCAAAAAAAGGAAATTTTGATTTAATTAAAAACAAATTTATTAAATTAAAACATATTAAAAACTAAATTAATAACAAAACTTCCAAAGATTATGCAAATTCAACAACATATATCGAACAACTTTTATTTTGTCTTTAACCTCGATAAATAAATTTTAACCCAAAATTTTTTTCTAATATATCATCATCTTCTAAAAAGATTTTAATACAACTGTCTGGAAGAGTAATTTTATACTTATTATAAAAGAGTAATAATATATTTAACAATATTTAGTTACTAAAATTTCAGCTTTTGAAATGTTTTAAGAGTCATTTATTTTAACTTCTAATAATTTAGTGAGCACTTCTGCACATTTATTACTATTACAGTTAAGTTCTTTTAATAGACTATTACCAAAGTCGTTCATGTTCATTTTGTTTTGGTTTTGTTTGTATAGAATAAAATTTAGATTTCCAAATTTTTTTAAATTAAAAATTTAATTTTTTACATTGAAAATATTCAAAAATTTGAAAAATCAAGTTTTCAAAAATAAAACTTTGACAAATAATTTAAATTTTGGAAAACAAATTATCTATTTTTTATTCAATTGTGCAATTATAAATTTCTAAGTTGTGATTCATAAATTGCTTTATTTTAAGCATACATAATTAGATATGCAATTGCATCATTTTCTATATTTTCATTAAAAATGTACATAAGATCATTGTTTCCTGAGTAGTTAAAACATCCATTCTTCTACTCATATTTATGACGTAAATAGGATATTTATGAATAAAATTGAATGGATTTATATTTACATTGTTATTTACTTGTGTTATTCTTTTAAAATCTCTAAAAGCACCATAAGGTTTTAACAAGTTATTTCAGGGATCAGGATTTAATAATTCTTGAGGGAACACTTCTTTTATTCCATTTTTTGGATAATGTTTTGTAAGTTAAAATAATCGATTAGTTTGGATAATAACGAAAATAAAGTAAGGCATATAAAGTTCAGCAGAATTATAATAATTAGTAATACCTAGTTCAAAATATATTTAATCCCACAAATTCAATTGAATGTAGTTCAAAGATGGAATCAGATTTTTTGAATTTTTCAATCTTTCTAATACTAGATTAACCGAATCCTCTAGGTAATATTTAACAAGCACATGAGTTTCTTAAGTTTCTACAACAATTTTACCTTCTTTTAAAAGTGTACTATTATCTTTATTAGTATTCCATCTAAGAATAGAATCTTATTGATATTTCCTTGAACACCAAGAAAAATTACTGTTACATCTCCTCCCCAAATTATGTCTTTAAAGTCCCTAAAACATCCATTAAATAATTCTAATGGACAAAGTACTTGATTTTGTTTGTTTTTTATTTTATTATTGTAAAGAATATGCCCTTCATAGTTAATTCATTTGATAGAGATGAAGTAACTCGAATATAATTTGATGAATAAATCAATGTATGTCCGATTGTAAATAAAATATTATTTTGTCTTTTAATTGTAATAACACTAAAAATATTAACATATAATTATCTATCAGTTTAATATTTGAGTTGCAATCATATGCTGAAAAATCTGTTCCATCATCGTAAAAAAGTTGTGAATTATTACGATGAAACCAATCACTGCTTCCTTGTTGGGAAGATGTAAAGTATTTTTTGTTTTCTAATTAACTGAAACAAGTAAAATTGATCACATTTAATTTTGTTCATGATTTGTTAAGGAAAAATTTACTAATTAATTTTATAATTACTGAATAACTGATACATAAGCACCATTAAAATCAATCAAATTATCATTTTTATCGGTAAATATCACTTGCAATAACATTTATATTTAAAAATTTATCTTGTTTAATGTGTATATTAGTTTTTTTCGATTGAATCAATTTTTCCAAATATTTCGAACCACATTGACCAACAGGACTTTCTATTGTTTCTTCATTAACAAATAATTTTATTTTCATTGTAACATTTGGAGTTAAACAAGTTAAACAGCAACCAACTAGTGAAACATTTTTAAAAGCTCCATTTATTGGAACAGTTAACCTTTTTTCAGAACAGATATTATCACTCAATTGAAATAATCAACACACATATATTAATAAATTTATCTAAATAAATGACATATTGCGAACCAAAAATAAGAGCTCATGTAAAAGATTAACATGATAAAATTTCGCTAAATTCTATTTCATTTCAATAAAAGAACTAAGTGATTATGGAAAACAGAGCACGTTCTAACAGCCAATTGTTTGAGCCTGACCATTTCCTATAGTTGCTTACCTTGCACTTGCTAATTGTGCAACCCTAGAGCGGCATTTAGCGGGTATTTTAACACATACGTGCAAGAGAATAGCATCCCAAGCAACTCCTTTACGTAGCTTCATATTGAGTACCGGCTCCCGTCATTACTGAAAACTCACTCAAACCGTTATGTGTTTCTCATTCCTCACTACGTGATACCTCATCATTAATGTAATTGTAATATTCCAATTGTGCTTTCAGATAAAAAATTCAGAGACATTACTTTTCAGCATGCACTCTTATATTATTGTGGTCCTGTATCCTCCAACTTGTTCGGTGTACATTGGTTACAGCCAATACGCAATGCTACAAGTCACATTTATCAGAATTTATACAGCCTATATAACTGATGTTAAATGTAGTTGACAAGACCCTTCTACCTTTACCTAAATTGCGACTTCGGTTTTAAATTAGTAAAACACTGCTGCTGCCACGCAGGACATAGAAACAAAACGCCAGGATAGTTCTGAATCTGTTTCTCAGTAAGTTACACTATTTCTTGAAGACATAAAACGATCTACCACCACAGTTGCGACCAGAAGGTCATTAGCGACGACCTAATGAAAACAATGAGAAAGTACATAATTAGGTAAGAAGCATTGTCTGACTTACCGACATTATGGTGAGACATGATGTAAGGATGCAACCTGAACATCGTGCATTGTTCATTGTGCATTGTGCATTGAACGAACAGATATTATCACTCTATTGAAATAATCCACTCACATATATTAATAAATTTATCTAAATAAATGACATATTGATAACCAAAAATAAGAACTCATGTAAAAAATTAACATGATAAAATTTCGCTAAATTCTATTTCATTTCAATAAAAGAACTAAGTGATTATGGAAAACCAACATTAATGATTCATAATTATATTTCAGCTCCAGGATAGTTCAAGTGGGAAAAAATTAATCATTTGTACATTTAATCTAAAAGTTTAGATCAACCAAATCACAAAGAATTTATAAAAATATGTGAAAAAATTGAAAATAAAATTAATGAAAAACATAGAAAATAAAGATAGAATTATTCCATTAGATGAATGTGAAGACTATTCAGTTTTACTTTATAATGACTTCATTCTTGAAAATCACAGTATAGGTAACATATTCTAATAGCGCCAAATGTAAAGGTGTAGATTGTTTTTAAATACCACAAACTAATAATTAGTTACTTAGAGATAATCTTCATTTTTTTAAATATTTTCAGAGAAGATGACACAATATTAAATCATACCTGCATTAATTTCTTGGTGGAGAGTTAAAATTTGACAATTTCAAAGAACTGTGTAGTGAAAGATGGAATAAAGATGAATTTGACTTTATAACAATAGATATCACAAGATAAAAATACAAAGAAAAAATTATGACTTTTTTAAACACTGAATGTCAAACATAAAATCGTTGAATGGAAACACTGTTTATCAAAAATTTGAACACAAAAATGTTGAATGTAAATTTTAAACATAAAAACATTGAACATAAATGATGAACATAAAATAAATAATGAATGATTATTGTATTTTTATTTGTAAAATTTTTTTTCAAAATACAGTCCAAAAGTTGTTAAAAAGTTAGTCGAAATAGAAAATTACAAGAACAATTAAAAGAAGAGTTTTAAAAATAGAAAAAACTACCAAGATCAAAATGCAAAAAATTTAAAGAAGATCAATCAGTTATTGATGCAATAACAAGTTAAACAGGGAATAGAATGTTCAGGTGTTTTAAAAGCTATCGAAGAAAATAGGATAGCTGAAAAACAAAATGATTCCTTGCGTTCACCAAGATTATTTACAATAATTTAATGATATTCTAACAATTAAATAATATGAAAGTGATAAGAGAGCTTATAAATTAAATTAATCAGAAATACAAGATTTAGTGAACAAATATAGTGAAGAAATTATAGATAAAAAATGATTAAAAATGAAGAAAAATTCCCGAATACTAAAAAACATGAATATAAGCAAAATAATGTTAAAATTTATCGATCATAATGAAGATGCTATTATTCGATTAAAACCTGTTGGGTCATATAAATTGTTGGTAAATTACTAGGAAAATGTCTAGGAGATAGATTAACAGTTGGTGCTAGAACATATGAAGGAAATAATGGATTTATGAACCTTTTAACTCAAAAACAAATAACTATGGATGATATGGAGTTACTTCTTCTTATTTATCAAATTATGCAGATATAGCGATTCAGTCAGGAACATACAATCTGATGATAATCCAAATAAAATAAAACCAGGCAAAGGTACTAAATGTAAATATTTAATAAAAGATATTGTTGATTTCATATTTTCAAAAAATTACAAGTAAATTTGGACTCAAATGTAGATGAAAAATGGGTGACTGTTTAATTAAAAAATACTCAGAAAAACCAGTTGACTATATTTGGATGAATGATGTTAGAGATCTAATTGATAGAATAACAGTACTTCATGGTGATGAATTAGCAGGAAATCATCATAATGAAAAAGTTCGAATAATGCAAATGTTAACAAACAAATTTGGCATTTTATTATTAATAATCCAAAGGAATTGCATATTTGATTAGATTTTTGAATAATATTCTTCACACATTTTAGAAAAGTGAAAACATCCCCCAGGCTGTGGCTAAGCCATATCTCTGCAATATCCTTTCTTTCAGGAGTGCTAGTTCTGCATGGTTCGCAGAAGAGCTTCTGTAAAGTTTGGAAGGTAGGAGACAGGATACTGGCAGAAGTAAAGCTGTGAGTACCGGCCGTGAGTCGTGCTTCGGTAGCTCAGATGGTAGGGCACTTGCCCGCGAAAGGCAAAGGTCCCGAGTTCGAGTCTCGGTCGGGCACACAGTTTTAATCTGCCAGGAAGCTTCATATCAGCGCACACTCTGCTGCAGATTGAAAATCTCTTTCTGGATGTATAAATTTGTTATTTTTTAGATCTAAAAACGTATACATTCATACATAATTAAATTTAATATAGTTTTATTTTGTGATATCTATTTACTTATTTATTTATTTTTTTGCAGATGGAAAGTGAAAATAACCTGATTTGTCCATTTTGCAATCTAGAAAAAGAAATTCACAAAGTAATAAAAATTACAAACCAGAATAATGCTCAAAAACAAGTTGTATTAATTGCATAAAAAAGAAAGAAAAAGAATATAGAGAAAATAATAACAGTAGTTATTAATAAGCCCTTTTATATGCTCTGATTTCCTTGTTAGAATCGTAAAAAGGAAATTAAAAATTTTTCTAAATATATTCATAGACATCAGCCATAATAAGAGAAGAAGCCCCACAATTGCAAAAACTATATAGAAGTTATTATCGAAAGGTAGAATGTTTTGTGGAAATTATGTTTGTAAAATATATTTAGAAATTCATGATAAATTACCATATTGTCAAAAAATGTTAAAAACTGATTAATTTTTTTATTTTGGTTACTCTTCTATACAACTATTCACATATGAGATCAGTATTGTCATTGGCCTTACCATTGTTCATGATTATTTTATAATGACTGTATGGTAAAGCATTTACTCCATCTTATAATACGTTTATCGTTATCAGAGCTTAAAAAAATTTGTTATGTTCAACAGTATGTAACTCATGTTTAAATGATCTAATCAAATTCATTTTTCTATGTTGTTTTTTCTTTATTGTTTTGTCAGTTAAAAATTTTAATAATCATCAAAAGTAGTTTCATTTTTTACAATAGATGTCTTAACTTCTTTAGACTTGTTATATTCTTTATCTTCTACGTTATAAGCATACATTCTCGATCTTAAACTAATGTGTTCTAACTTAAGTTTTCCACAGTATTCATATTTCTGTTTTCCTAAAACTTTCTTGTTTACTTGTAGAATTTCATAAATATTGTATTTTGAATAAGCAGGTCTGTCAAATTCGTTTTTCATTGATTTCAGATGTTTATAAAAATTATTCAGTTCTTATATCATAAACAAAAAACTCTGTGTCTATATAATATAAATCAATATTTCCACCATATTATTGTTTCATAACATTATGGTGAAAACCATATGTTTTTATTTTCAAAATATGTAGAATTCTCCTTCTAATATACATTGGACTTTTAAATGTTGCTATTGTTTTTTTCATATGAACTGCAACTAGATTTTCTGAAAATACAGTGGTATATTCATAATTTGGTTTTGAAACATATTTTGTATATTTATTATCTGTTATTATTATAATGTTTTGTCTATTTTTAATATTTTTCCCTTTCCAGATACTGAATTATGGTTAATTTTAAACCAAGATTTAAACATTGTTTAAGATTGCTATAATTTAAAACTATTTTCTTTATTATTTAATGCTGTTAATAACTTGTTTCTACATACCAGTGCTAATGGTAAATCTTTATGTAAATCTTCTAATGTAAATCAATACTTGCAGCTGCTTTATATTTTCTTGTTAAATGAAAATGATCTTTTACTTTTTTCTCCTTTAGTAAATTTATTTTCAAAAATAAAATGAGTTTCTGAATTGTTAAAATTATTTTATCTTTATTTGTCATCATCATTGGAACATTTTGATCATATATTTCTTTAATTTCTCTAGATTTTTGTTTTAGTACTCCAACGAATTTTTTGCTGCATATTTACCTATATATGTAACAGTAGTTTTGTAATCACCATTGGAATATTTAAGATGATAACACAATAAAATCGGCCAGTTTGTTAATATTTATTAATATAAGCTTGTTCTGGTTTTGGTACTCAAGTATTAGAATTTTCAAAAGAACTTCAAAATCTGAATAAATCGCAGAGGGAAACCTTATAAATGTTTATAATTTTTTAATTCACTTTTTTAACCTCCTACAGACATATCTATTTTTACTTCTGTATGTTCTTTGCAATGGTTTTCGTGATTCTGTAATTTTTCTTGAGAATGGAAATACCTTAAACATCTATCAGCAGAATAATTTGGTGCCATTTTTAGTTGATTGTGAAGTAATAATAATAATGATGTATGGCATTGGTGGCTGGGAGACCCCTCACAGAGCGGTTCGGCCGTGGCTCGACAAGTTCTTTAACGCCACTACGGCGACTGGTGAGTGAATGAGGATGAAATGATGAATGACATACAACACCCAGTCATCTCGAGGCAGGCTCTCCCCATCATCCTCTAGAAACATTTGGAGGAGATCCCTCCTGCCTTGTTCGTTCTCATCTAGTTCAGTTGTGGATGGCCCCAGTGTACCCCCTCCCATCTGTGGTTGTTTCATCTTCATCACTGCTATTGTTGGTCTGGTATGTTTCACTAATCACCCTACTGCAATCAGTGTGCTAATGAGGTCTAGAGGTACCAGGATAGCTTTCCTCCTACTGCTGCTGCTACTACCACTACTACTACTACTACTACTACCACTGCTGGGTAAAGCCCTAGCCATCCTTCTTCGTTGCCTTGCTATCGATGAGTGTATATCCGCACCTGAGTTGGTTGATTGCTGCAGTCCTTTCAGTGCACCATCTCAAATTCTATGTTTCCTCTCTATGCTTGTCTGAGACTTTCCTGTTGGTGAATTTGTTCCCTAGTTCTGCCACAGCAGTGATGGTGATGTATTGTGCTTGTGGCCCCAGTCTAATTTCCAGCTCAGCTACCGCCTGGAGGTTCTCTAATGAGAATGCCCTTGTTTTCTGATCTTCATCTGGATCTGCGTGGGCGTTTCCGCCTGTGTTGTGCTGGTTTCATTGCACTTAGCAGGGTATTTTTGCCTTTCATGAGCTGACAGGCCCCTTTGGGTCTTGAAACTGAGACCACATTCATTGCACCTGCAAGGACGCTCTGCCTCTACTGGGCATCTACTCTTACATTTGACCAGGTGTGATCTCATGCTGCAGAGTCCCTCACCTGCCCTGTCGCACCAGCTGCATTGGTATTACATCCAGCATCCTTTATGTGCAGCGCTCACATGCTCGCCAAGAGATTTCGCTTTCCAGTATTCGCTCCAGGGACCCTGTGTTTCCAGACATGCCACGCAGAGGTTTGACTCGAATGGGAGCGTGGCAACCATGACCCTAGAGCCTACATTCCTGCTTGCTACTGCTCTGTCACCTAGTCTGTGTCTTCCCTCTACATCAGCTGTTATTGTGCTTGCTGCGGAGGATGGCCACTTAAACAGACTCGTTGTTGTTTCCCTGTCTGTTAATCTCCTGATAGCTGTTGCTATTCCTTCCCTGTCAGCTCTCACTATTCTTGGCCCTCTGCAGACGTTTCTGGCCCTAGCATTCTGCCAGGGTGGTTGGTGTCGTCCTTTTGTGAAATGGAAGGTACATCTGAACCCAGTTCCCCTCTGTTACAATTTGCACAGCCTATCACTGAATTGTTGGCTGGCTGGTAGTCGTCAGTGTCCCCATGTGTATACAGGGAGGAGTTGGAAACTTCCTCTCACCTGGTTTGACTACTGCTGGGTTCAATCTCCTTTGTGTTGCCCCCACAAGTATTGCAGGAAGGCGGAAGCAGAGCCTGCCTACCCGGTTGCGGCTAATTAATATGGTGGGGGAGCGGGGGGAGGGGTGCACTCCCACTAAAGGCTCCGCTTACAACACAGCTCCCCCTGTGCCACACGCCCCTAGCCACGGTTTGCCAGTATGGTTGGATCTTACTACCTAAAAAGAAATGAAGGTAGGTGAAGAGGGAAAAATTAATGAGAGAGAGAAAGAGACGACTCATCGTATCATGCTGCGGCTACGGTCGGAGGTTCGAATCTTGCCTCGGGGATGGATGTGTGTGATGTCCTTAGGTTAGTTAGGTTTTAGTAGTTCTACGTGTAGGGGACTGATGACCTCAGATGTCAAGCCCCATAGTGCTTTGACCCATTTGAACAATACAATTTGAACAACTCATCATTCAAAACGCACAGCCCGACAGAAAGAGAAACTTAGAGTCTAGTAGAGAGTGCTATGGTTGCGTTCCCGAGTAACGTTCCCCATTAAGGCTCACCACATGTATGGAAGAACTCCCCTGAATCCATACTCCGTCTTTTGTTAATTGAGTAAGAGCTGCAGTGTAAGTTATGGTGACAGAAGTTGCGCCCTGGGGTGTTCAGACAAGGCCACAAGACATGACGTTACAGTCCCCACCCCACTGAGGGGTTTCTGAGGCCACCGGTTACCTGGAACGTGTTCGAAGCCACTTGGAATCACAGGTCATCTAAAGACAAGTGATTCATCCACAAGACCCCAGTTCGAACCAATCTTGCATATAGTGCATCAGTTTGGGCCATTGAAATGTAGAATTAATCAAGGAATAAAGAACAGCAAAAGAAGAGCATCACTTCTTACCACGGGTTCATTCGGCAAGCGTGAGAGCGTCATGGACATGGTCAGGCGTCTCAAGTGGCAGGCGCTGCAAGAGTAGCATTGTATGTCTTGTATGTCTTACAGGTATTTAAAGTTAAAATTTCGAGATTGCACGAAGAAGAGCCCCGTGGCTAGGGGCGTGTGACACAGGGGGAGCTGTGTAAGTGGAGCCCTTAGTGGGAGTGCGTCCCCCCATATATTTCTATGGAAATGACCATAATGGTAATGAAATTCTTACGCAGGGGCCCTGCTGACAGCCACTCTTCCATAGCATCATTCACGAATATAACAGAAAGGGGACAAATGACAGTCGTATCCAAAGTACATTCCACTGTACACTGTAATGTGCCTTATGGGGTAAAGCTGTAGATGTATGTGTAAATGAAGATGAGAGTGAAGGTGGAGATGAAGATGATGAAGGTATAGATGTAAATATACATAGTCTCAGTGAAGGCGGGTGATCCTGCTACAGTGATCCGTCGATTAGATGGATTGGAGAAACAGAGCGGCTCGCCGTTGAATTACGAGAGAATATTTCAGACCATAATTTCATGCACACTGCTCTTTTCATTTTACATACATCGCTTGAGAGAGGTCCGACCTGACACATCTCATTTGTATTCCGTAACTATTTTTTTTAATCATAGTTAGTCATGTTTCTAACGCTCGACTTATACTACTCGCTAATTACAGTAATGATGTCGGTGACTGAAAGGTCAAGCCATCCTTTACTCTATGTAACCTCCTCTATTCTGATTGGGAATTTTTGCATGTGGAATAGTAAATGCCACTTGTGAGACTTGGTCTGGGATATCAGTAATATTCTACAGCAGGGTCTGCTTGCTTAGATCCCTGTAGGAATACGTTCAAAATGACATGGGTTGGCTTCTAGACTCACGCCGACAGGATGAGGGCTAATGCCCATTGTCAGCTGGGGCACAGATACTGTCTGGACCAGCATTGTTCTGCTGGGCACCGTTCTGACTGACCTGTGGAGTTTTTCCGTCTGCTGTAGGAAAATAGTGCACGCCACTCAGGTCCTGCTAAAATGCGAGATAAATGAACAGTAGAGAGAGGCGCCCGCAGCAAATAAATGCCCGTTTTACAACCACAGCCCAGATCGGAAAAGGCACGCTTCACAGACGGCAATGTTCTCAGACCAGTGACTTATCGGGCGATAGGTGGAACGGAAACGTTTTGAACGGATTCCCATCTCCTGCCGCTCCGAGGGAAGCAACGCTGTTTAGCTTTGTTTGCTACGTTTTCGGTCTCCTGGAGAAAGTAAGTTGCCTTAACCTGACGCATCCAACTTGGTGTGAGGTTTCTTACGCCAAAAAGTTGGAGATACTCTTATTGGGCGTTCTTTAAATAAAATACATGAGAGTGGGAGACTAGGAGCTGACTTTCTGGAAATTTTGCATGTGGTTAAACTGGGGATTGGCAAACTACAAAAAAAAAATCGAAGACATAGGATAGCCAGACAGAATGTTCGAGAAATGGTGTCGATGGGAAATTGGCTGGAGAACTTTTACACTGTGTCTTTGGTGGGAGAACAGACAGTGGTTTAACAATTACCTTATGGAGCAGAATTTGGAGCACGTTTTTTTTTTCATTTGAGGGCTGTATTTTTGTTCTGTGAACTCTGCTCAGATTAAGGACTAGAAACGCGGTTGAGAAGTCCATTGCCCAGACTGGAACTAATTTTGTGACCAGCTGAAATGAGTTTTTCTGCAGCAGTTTCAGAATAACTCTGCAATGTTATGTTTCCTGGCTCTGGCGACTACTTACCGCAAATTTCACCTTTCACAAATGTCCCTGAATGTGAACGTGGGCTCTTGCCCAAAGACTCAATTTTAACAGGAGTCGTCATCACGGCGATAATTTATAGCGTGTTCATACCATTAGCTATTGAGCCGCATCGAGAACAAATACATCTACGGGTAAGGTACAACAGTTTGTTAACGTCGTCTCTCAATCGTCTCAGGAAAACAAATGACATAAATATATAAATTTCCATACTTAACAAGTAGTAGTTTCCAATTAATTTTTATCTTTAATAACTTCTTATACTTAGTTCTAAGTGGCTGTTGTGGACTCCAGTCCGAAGACTGGTTTGATACAGCCCTGCATGCTACTCTATCCTGTGCAAGCCTCTTCATGTCCGAATAGCTACTGCAAACTACATCGCTCTGCTTACTGTATTCGTCACTTGGTGTCCCTTTACGATTCTTACCCCCCTCTCCCCCCCCCCCCCACACACACTTCTCTCCAGTACTAAACTATTTATCCCATGATGTCCCAGGATGTATCCTATCAACCGATCTCTTCTTCTAGTCAGGTTGTGCCCCAGTTCTATTCAGTACCTATTCATTAGTTACTAATCTTGAGCGTTCTTCTGTCTGCCTACTTAGCTGGGTGGTAACGTGCTCGCATCCGATGCACACGGGCCCGGGTTCGATTCCCGGCCGGGTTGGAGACTTTTCTCCACTCGGGGACTGGGTGTAGTGTTGTCCTCATCATCATTTCATCCTCATCACCGGCGCGCAAGTCGCCCAATGTGGCGACGACTCAAATAAGACTTGCACTTGGCGCCTGAACTTCCCCGGATGGGGCTCCCGGCCGACGATGCCATACGCACATTTCATTTCAGTGTTCTGTAGCACCACATTTCAAAAGCTTCTATTCTCTTCTTGTCTAAACTGTTAATCGTTGTTTTCCCACATTCATACATGGCTACAATCCGGACAATTACCTTCAGAAAAGAATTCCTAACATTTAAGTCCATATTCGATCTTAAGAACTTTCTCTTCTCGAGAAAGGCTTTTCTTGCCATTGCCAGTCTATATTTTATATCCTGTCTATTTCAGCCATCATTAGTTACTTTGCTGCCCAAATAACGAAATTTACCTACTATTTTAAGTATCTCGTTTCCTAATCTAGTTTCCTCAGCATCACCTGATTTAATTCGACAATACCCCATTTTCTTCGTTTTGCTTTTATTGATGTCCATCTTATATTATCCTTTCAAGAGACGGACCTTTCCATTCAACTGCTCTTCCAAGTCCTCTGCTTTCTCTGCCAGAATTACAATGTCATGGGCAAACCTCAAAGTGTTTTATTTCTCCTCCTTGGACCTTAATTCCTACTCCACATTTTTCTTTGGTTTCCTTTAGAGCTTGCTCAATGTACAGCGTGAGTCAAAAAGGACTTTACAACTTTGGAATGACACAGAGAGTTATTGAGATAATTTACAAAACCTGTAGGTGTGTCTTTTTGTGATAACAACCTCAAGTTTCATTTACGTAGTGCGTCAGTACCCCATTCCGCCACCATGAGCGCCAGCGTAGGGCACAGCTAAAATATCTACTTACATTGGTGCGGAGCGCGCTGTGTGTTTTGGTTTCATGAAACGAACTCCACTACAACTGTTCGGCGCAAACTGCGCACCGAATATGCTAAACAAACTCCAACAAGGCCTACAACTTACTTTTGTAAGAACTTTGTGAGTGTATGGCTCTTTCCTCTTCAGGGAGAAACTGTCACCGGTATTGCATGTCTGGGTATGTTTGAAAACTTTTTAACGATGAAGATGACCGAGATGGGATGGTTTACCACCAGCAAAACGGTGCACCACCTCATTTACTGACGAAAGTTCGAGCATTCCTCGATAATCGCTTCCCAGGTCGGTGGATGGAGCGTGAAGGCCCATTCGCATGGCCACCTCACTCTCCAGATATGACGCCACCGGATTTCTTTCTCTGGGGTTTCATAAAGACCATGTGTATGTTCCTTCCCTACAAAAAAATTTAGCCGACCTGCGAAACCGAATCGACGATGCCGCTGCACGAGTGACGCCCAATTTCCAATGTGGGAAGTAATTGGTTATCGGTGAGTCACATCGCACCAAAATGACATTTGACACTTTTAGGTGAAACTTCAGGTCGTTTGCTACAAAATAACGCATTCACCGATTCTGTAAGTTTTCTCAATAAATTTATATATCATTCCAAATCTGTAAAGTCTATTTTGACTCAGCCTGTACAAATGGAATAACATCGGGGATAGGCATCAAACCTGTCTCACTCCTTGCTCAATCACTGCTGCTCTTTCATGCCTCCCGACTCTTATAACTGCCTTCTGGGTCTTGTACAACTTGTAAATATCCTTTTGCTCCTTGTATTTTACTCTTGTTACCTTCAGAATTCCAAGGAGAGTATTCCAGTCAGTATTGTCAACAGGCTACTTTAAGTCTACAAATAGAATAAACATAATGAGATTTTCACTCTGCAGCTATTTGCCTTTCCTTAATCAAACTTCTGAGGTAAGTTGTAGGGTCAGTGCGTGTTCCTACATCTCTCCGAAATCCAACCTCATCTTAGTTAGTTAGTTAGTTAGTTAGGTGTTCCACTGATCAATAGCACGGAAAAACCGTTATGATGTGGAACGTGTCAAATGCACAAGAAATGAGCACAGGAAACAAGATTTTTTTTGCATCATAGCCTTATACCTAAGTATTTCTATTATCTATCCCATTCCCTTAACTGGCACAAAATGCGTATATTATGTCTCCAGATTTATTTAGTCATATTCAAGACTTCAACTATGGTATAGAAGGAGTTGTCAAGGAGGTATGATTTCAATATATTTTTGAAACTATTACTGCTGTCTGTCAGACATTTTATTTCATCTGCTAATTTATCAAAAGGTTTTATAGCAGCATATTTTACCCCTTTCTGTGCCAAAGATAGGTTAAGTAAAGGGTAGTATAGGTCTTTCTTTTTTCTGGTATTGTAATCATGAACATCGCTGTTGATTTTAAACTGGTCCATGTTGTTAAGAAAAAAATTCATTACTGAGTAAATGTACTGTGAAGCAGTTGTAAGAATTCCTAACCTTTTAAACAGATGCCTACAAGATGTGCAACTATAAACCCCACACATTATTGTAACTACTTTCTTTTGAGCAGTGAATACCTTTTGCCTAAGTGTTTAGTTGCCCCAGATTATTATTCCGTATGACATCAGAGAGTGGAAGTATGCAAAGTATGTTAGCTTACTAATTTCTACATCCTCAAAATTGGCAGTTATTCTGATTGCAAAAGTTGCTGAACCTAATCGCTAAAGGAGATCCAAAATATGACTTTACCAATTAAGATTCTCATTTATATGTACACCAAAAAACTTAGTATGCTCTACCCTGGCTACTGACTTCTTTTGATGTGTTATGTTTATTGAAGGAATTATACTTTTTGCAGCAGAAAATCGGATGTACTTCGCAGGAAAACCAATTAATGACTTTTCCAAAGACCTTATTTGTATCATTTTCTATCGGACTTTCTTTTACTGGACTAATAATTATGCTTGTATCATCAGCAAACAGTGTCAGTTCAGCATCTTGTTTCACATAAGAAGGGAGGTCATTCACATATATCAGGAACAGGAGGGGACCCATGATCGAACCTTGTGGAACACCTAATGTAATTTCATCCCAGTTAGACGAAGTGCCAATCTCCTTTGAACCACTTGAAGCATATGAAGAGACTTTTTGCTTCCTGTTCTGTAGATGTGACTTAAACCACGACCTCGAGGTCGTCTCCTACCACTTTTTTTCCATTCCTCTGCAAAGATTTCGCGTTAGTATTTTGCAAACCTGACTTACTAAGCTGATAGTTTGGTAATTTTCACACACGTCGGATTTGGTTATGGAATATTAATATGGTACCACCGCCCATTGAGGGTGTGCTGTGACAACTGGCCTAAACGTCTAATTTTCAGCGAAAAAGTAAGCATGTCGACCAGTAACAAAAAGATGCGCAATTTTTCCTGTAAGTAATTTTGAGGGGAAGTTGGTGCCATGATGAAGTAAACATTTCGCCCAGGCTGACGTAACATTTCTTGCACTGACGCTATGCGCTCTGTGTAGGAAACAGTACGAGTTTTGTGAGGGTCACTCCATCAGAAGAATGTTATTGCAGATAGGCTAATGAGTTTTGTTGCAACAATGAGACGGTCGTCAGCGACGTATGAAACAGCGACACGTCCGTCTCGCTGGAGACGGAGCGTCAGCGACTGGCGAGTGAGGTAACTCCACGTCAGCGTCTGGCGCTGCGACCGTGGCTACGAACGGCCAACTACACAGTGTGGGTGTAGCGAGGCGCCAGGCAGTAGTTACAACGTCGCAGCTGCGCTGGCAACGCCACGCGACGCGGCTCTGCTGTACGTATAAAACCTTGCGTTCAGCTGCTCACCACTGTCAAATACTGTGCACTCAGTTTTATCGTTTCACTATTAACATGAATAGGCACACTCATCAACGTACTCATATTCGTAACGTGTAGCCCGCACAACAGAACAGGGATGGGAAAAACCAAACCGGTTAAAAACGATACGGTATTTTATTTCTGAATAACCGTTTTTTTTTCAGTATTTGTCTGATCTCGGTTATAACAGGTGCTTTCTTTTATTTTTTTACTAATAGCCGAGTGAGAAAAATCGGAATATCAATTAGCCTTAGCAGTAATGCTAAAAGCTTTTCGTTTTTAAATAGACCATTTTTAAAAAGGAGTAATTTTTGTTCGTAAAATTTGCATTGGTTTGAAATTGCGTTATTATAAAAAATGGGAAAAGAGTTCAGTGCTGTTTTCATAACATTGCCGACAGAAACGAACAACAAAAACATGGCATCAGAATTGGTACAGGAATGCTGAGACAATAATGTCCCTGTTCCCGTGTGTCGTGGCTTAATGTCGTGTGGACTTCCCTGAGCAAGACTTGCCCCCACATCGCGGTCGCCGACGGACATCCGTTGTAAACGTATTGCAGGGTGCCTCCAACCCTAGTACGGAAATATTTTTACGAAGTGACGCAATAATGAAGTACAGTGCTTCATTTGCTTTAAAACATTAGCGATTTGTGTGCCACTTTCATGAAATAATAAAAGAGGAAGGAAATAATGGTAAGAGTAATAAATTAAAACTTGACAACAGTTTCTTCAGAGTATACAATAAAAATAAAATACAATAAAATACAATAAAAATAGAATAAAAATATAAAGTAGCTAATTTGTTGTCTGTGTCCACATAATGTCATAATTTATCTTTATCTGCTTGTAGCCCTTGAAAACAGGTAAATTAACACGAAAAATATAGCTCTTCAATGTTACTTTGCAACCTGTAATGCCCAAATATTGATAAGATCACCGATTACAGCATGATTTTCCAGCAGAGTTTCAAAAATTAGAATCAATAGGAGCATACTGGTTATTTTTTGTAGTATTCAACCACTTAACACTTTTCGAGAAAAGCAGCGAACGGTCGACGGAATAAGTTCTTTTATTTCCCTATTCAATTTAATATTTTGATTCTATGCATCTTGAAACTAAGTCAAAAATTTTTAATCTTTGTTCCATTTCTGTTTATTACAGGAAATAATAAGAATAAAAAACCGACGTCGGTTATTTCAGATACCGGTTACTTTGATCGGTGTTAATAGTCGGGTTAAACTGGTACGCAAGAAAACCGATATAACTGAAAAGCCGGTTGTTTCAGCGATAACCGCTATCCCTACTATAGAATAGTGTGTAGGGAACGACACCGAACTCTGCGTCAGTACCTGGTATGTGTGGTGTGATCAAAAAGTAAAGGGATTTTTTGTTTTTCTTAAATATTCTTTACTGATTCAGCAACATCAACTTTGTCCCCTTCAAAGTAATCCCTCTCAGATATAATACTCCTGTACCACCATTTTTTCCAGTCTTGCAAGCGCTTCTGAAACTCACTTTCCTTTATGGTGCCCAGCTGCTTCACCGATTCCGTTTTTATCCCATTAATGGTGGCAAAACGACGTCCTTTCGTGGTTCTCTTCAGTCTCAGAAACAGGAAGAAGTCGCAGCAGGCCATGTCCGGCGAATACAGTGGCTGAGGTGACATAACAGTTTTGTTGTTTGCCAAAAAATCACGAACGAGCATTGAGATGTGAGTGGGGGCTCTAACGTTATGCACTTTCCACGGGTGGTTTTGCCACAATTCTGGTAGTTTTCTTCGGATTGTTTCACGCAAACGGTACATAACTTCTAGGTTGTATTCCTTACTGTCCGTACGACCATTAAGGCAGGAACTCATGACGCACTATTTAATTGTAATCGAAGAAAACAGTGAGAAGAACCTTCGCATGTGATCGAACTTATCGAATTTTTTTCGGTCTTGGCTCTTCACACAGTTTCCATTGCGACGACTTGACCGTGGTTTCGACGTCATAGCCTTTAATCCATGTTTCTTCACCTGTTATGGCCTTCTTTAGAAGTTCTGGATCGTTTTCTACTTCATTCAGCAATACCTGAGAGACGTCAACGTGGTATAGTTTTTGGTCGAAATTCAGCAATTTCGGAACAAACTTTGTTGGTACACGTCTTATGCCGAAAACATCCGAAAAACTGCTTGGCATGAGCTAAAGGATAAGCCGCCATCATCACCAAACTCTCTGAAGGTGGTTCGGCAATTTTCCAGAACCATTTTCTTTACTTCTTCCAAATTGTCGTTAGTAATTGTTGCGCCAGGGCGTCCAAGGCGGTAGTCGTCTTCAACGTCTTCTCAACCTCGTTTGAAACTTTTATACCACTCGTAAACTGTTGTCTTACTCAAAGTAAATTCGCCAAAATCTACAGTCAACATTTGGAATGCGGTGCTGTACTTTATTACACTTTTCAAGCAAAATTTAATGCAAATTCTTGGAGCAATCTCTTTCGAAAGTAAACATCCGCCGAGCACTCGAAAACATACAGAAACTTTGCGACTGTCAACAATAAACTAAATATTCAATACAACTGAAAATGCAAACATAGATCAGGAACATGTGTACCAACAAGATGGAAAGAAATCGAAAATCGGATTTATAAAGCCTACAAAATTAAAAATTTCCCGTTACCTTTATCATACCTCGTCTGTAGCCAGATATGCCAGTGACCGAGCTTAGTGCGGCATCAGCGAAGTATAAGAGCGTACACGGGATGAGTCCGAAACCTACGACAAACTATCGAAGTTTCACCCGAGAACGTACGTTCCTAGAAGAGGCAACCCAATATATTGCTTACTCCTGCGCATATCTCACGGGAAGAACAGGAAGCTAAAATTAGAGAGATTCAAGATCACACGGTGGTTTACCAGTAGTCGTTATTCCCGAGCACAGGACAGGGGTACGCAGAATACCCTCCACCACACTTCATAAGGTAGCTTGCAAAATATACAGGTTCTTCCACCAGGAATGGTCAGTTTTCAGAAATACAACAGAAAGAATATAGTAAACATCGGCTCTAAAATGAAATCTTAAGAACTATGAGCACGTTTTCATGTTCGATACTGTGGAACAAATTTACCCTACAGCAAGTTCTCCGCTTCCATGTTTTGAGAGGTTATGGTATGGACCAAAACAAGAAAAAATATTCTGTAAATGGAGGCTTTAAAGTGTTTACCTTGAAGAGAAGAGATTCGTTTTACAGAATCGAAGATGAAGCAGCCCTCTTAGCACTTTAGGCACGCGTTTTGCAGCCCATGTTTACTGAACTTTTTCCTTTGAAATGATCGTTCCTGTCATATTCCTGAATATTGATTATTCCTTCCGAGACAAATGCTTCAAATGGCTCTAAGCACTATGGGACTTAACATTTGAGGTCATCAGTCCCCTAGACTTAGAACTACTTAAACCTAACTAACCTAAGGACATCACACATATCCACGCCCGAGGCAGGATTAGAAACTGCGACCGTAGCAGCAGCGCGGTTCCGGACTGAAGCGCCTAGAACCGCTCGGTCACAGCGGCCGGCTCCTTCCGGGACACCCTGTAGATGTAGACATGTATGACTTACCGTGAGTGGCCCATTAAGAGCAACCATTCGGTTGGTTATCCCAATTTCCCTTGTGGTTGTATTTAACGCTGGCACTCACTTTGCTCTCGATGCTGGTAACAACCATTGATGTAGAGTTTGGGCAAAATTGGGCTGCTTGTGGTGGTCCGTCCCCATGACCATTTCGGTCATCGGATGTGCCAGCGATCGACTTCTTCTGAAAAGCCAAGCATCCGAAACTTCAGTTGATATTCACATGGAGCTGGTTTTCAGGATTGTCATACCCAGTCTCTTGGCAAACATGGGGATGGTTCCCATGAAATTACCCTTTCCGAACTTGTGCTCCGTCTACAATGACTTCATTGTCAATGCGGTCATTAAGTCTTGAGCTTCCTTCATTCACATAATAAGAAACGTTGTAACTAGGTTAAAAGAAAAGTAGTTGAATTTGCTGGACTAATCTGCTCATAGCGCTATCGCGACGCCTCTGCACCTGTATCTCCATGATTACTCCACAAATCACAATTAAGTGTCAGGCAGAGGGTTCATCGAACCACCTTTAAGCGACTTCTCTGCCGTTCACTCTAGCAGCGCGCGGGAGAAACGAGCACTTAATTCTTTGTGTGCCAATCTCCGATTTCTCATAATTTATTACGATGATCATATCTCCCTACGCAGGTTGGCGTCAACAAAATATTTTCACACTCTAAGGAGAAAGCTGATGATTGAAATTTCATGAGAAGGTCCTGCCGCAGTGGGAACCCTTGTGCTTTAATGACTGCCACCCCAGTTCCTGTGTCGTATCCGTGAATCTCTCTTCCTTATTTCGCGATAATACAAAACGAGCTGCCCTTCTTTGAATTTTTTTGATGCAGATCGCACACCGCACAGTAATGCTCTAGAAGAGGGAAGACAAGTGTATTGTAAGCTGTCTCTTCAGCGGAAATATGACCAACGACTTACTGTTTATCTTCACATTGCAGACACTTCCTAAGCAGCTATCCATGTCGTGGTTGCCCATACCAGCAACACTCTAGTCCCACATGAACATAAACGCGACATCTGCAGCATAGCCGTGAATGCTTACTTTATATCTCCGGATCTTGAACAAATAATAAGCAAGACGACAAGAAAGTTTTGATCTGGGAAATGTTTTCTGCACGTCGATGGAAAGGTCGTGTATTTTTTTGAGTTTTCTTTAGCTTTGACACTTTTTTCTTGAATTTTGATCCTCAAGGCTTCAGCTCTTCTTCTTTAAGGACCTCTTTCTTCTCATCCTCAGTGCTCGTCGGATTGGTAAGTACAATGTGGAGTCTATCACAAGTCTTGCAAGTATCTGACTTTGGTATTTGAAATCCAATATTATATAACCGACAAAACGTCGTTCTGTATTTGGCTTCACTGACATGTTGACCTTTTTTGTTTGCAGTGCTTTAGATAGTAATCACGACATACAGCTGTCTTCTTCAAGATAATATTATAACACACTTTATGCGGGCTTTGCATTTGGCTGTAACATCTCCCGTATGTAGACATGTTTTTGATAGGTTTCTGGATAGCCTTGACCCTTGATAATTTTTTGGAAAGCATTGCGATTTAAGTTGTTTTAATAAGTTGTTCAAACGTAATATGGGGAAGAACACGGACCGCCAGAAAAGACGGTCTGTACACACGTTGCAATTGCCCTTCTAAATTAAAGTGATAGAACTTTGTGAACATGAAGATTGTGGCAAGGCATAGCCATACCTCCTTTTCATAGGATGTGTTTTTTTAAGACCGCATAAACACGAATTTTATTGGTCTGCCAGATGCCAGAAGCCAATAAATTTTCGTTCTTAACATATGACAGTATTTTTGCTCGCTACAATGATCAAGTACACAGTTCCCCAACAGGGTGACGAGGAACTGTTTCCCCTTTTAGTTTTCGTAAGATCTGCTTTCAGTTCTTCTTTATTTGTTTTCTGTTTTTTTTTTTAATGCTTCCTTTTCTTTTTCAGGACTGTTGTCGTCTATCTCGTGCAGGATGTGGTCACCTGCTTCCTGCTTATCTTACAGTGGACGTAGGCTTTACTCCCTCCTAAAAATAAGTACACACAGGCGCCTGTAGAGAAATAAAACAGGGTTCATTGTTTGGGCCAAAACAACGCTAACCCTCGAAGTTATTTATTATACTTTTCTGTCGTTAAAGTTAAAACGAATTAGTGAGTAACAACCTTACAGGAATTTACTGATAAATATCATATTGTATCTATACACTTCTAACATTAGACAACTTCCCAAAATTTTAACAAACGGTGTGTCTAAATCTTTTGGGATTAGACTGGTAGCAATATAATGCTAAGGCATACTAATGGTATCTTAAACATCTGTATATTTCCTAGTATGTAACCAGTACCTGCACCCCTGTAACCAGTATATGGATCGCTGTCATCATTAACATCCTCACCAAACATACACCTATTTACTCGATTAGAATATTTGGGCGTTACTGCCACGTTGAGCGGCGACCCTGTTCTCATCCAAAAGCAACAACTTAAATAATGAAATGCACAACAATGTATATAACCAAAAAACAATTTCCAGCAGTTCGAATAGAAACGCCTGTTTCCAGCATGTAGTGCAGTTGAAAGCAAAATAGATGGCGTGATTAGACAAATTCCCACGAAACTGAGGTTCAGCGACTTCTTCCGCCGACCCCTTCAAATTCACTACTGGTCTTCCTTCTGACGTAACATATACCAGCGTTAATACACGTCCATGTTCTTGTTTTTACCGTAGGAGAAATTGATGAGAAGTAGCAAGTATTGGGACAACCTTCCACCAATAGAGAACGAGAACGTTTTTGTCTCGAGAAACCACAATAACAATGCATATATACATTGTTTCAGAAAAATACACACTGTTCAGTTTTGTAATTAAGCTGGTGCACCACGTAAGGATAGCCGTTTCGCAGACATAGAGAACGACGTAATGAATCCAACAAAAATAGATGTGTGCGCGACGTCACCAAGTTGCTACGTGACACACTGTTTTGCAACACCGGAAGAGGCACCTAACGGGCGAAGTCGGTACTGGCACCGGCTTGGTTCAAAATCACCAGGGTCCTAGAAGGAGGGCAAACGACCTTAGTATGACGTCACAGTCAGGTGGCGATTATAACATAAATCAGCTGGTACGAAAATAACTGTTTGGCTCGTAAAATTAGCGAGTTTTGAGTTGATTATTAAATGAGGTTAGTCAACACCAAAAACGCATGTATTTGTTTAAGCCGAAATGAGACAGAAACATTTAACAACGCTTTATTGCTGTGCAGTTTACGTGGTACAGAGGATATACATGACAAGGAGGTTTGTAAACAAAGCTGCTCACGTCTTTGAAAAAATGAGTGATTTTCGTGAGTATGTACTGTTACGAATATCTGGAGCACTTTTAAATGTATAGGCACTTGTTCACTAAAAGATTTACACGTATCCAAGCAATATTTTTATACAACAAATTTGAGACATGCATTTTGCAGTCTGTTGTATTCACACAATTCTCTGCTAACACAAGAACTTCATGAACATACGATCGGTACCTAACCTCAGCAAAATTCACTAATTTTTATGTTTCAGCATTTTTCTAAAAATGATAATAGCAAATGTCACTGGAAGCACTGATGTCGCAGTTGCACATTTCAAGCCTTCCCATATTTACGTTTTCAACTACACAGTCCAACTCAGTCATTAACATACACTGCCCAAGTAAAAATTGTTTACAATCAGTACAGTTTAATTTTTTTAAGCAGCGATTATCAACAGTTGCGTACATAAGCAACGCTGGGAGCAGCGTCATCGAGATGTGATTGTTACTTTAAATTCTTCAGAAAACCTAACTATGGGATTAGAGCTGCAGTAATTTCGGTCAGGAACACTCGTATCATATACACTGACGTGACAAAAGTCATGGGATAGCTTAAAATATCATATCGGACCTCCTTTCGACCGCTGCAGAGCAGCAACTAGACTGGCATGGACTCTACAAGTCGCAACTCGACATGGCATGGACTCAACAAGTCGTTTGAAGTCCCCTGCAGCAACAATGTGCCTTGCTGCCTCTTCAGCCGTCTGTAATTGCAAAAGTGTTGCTGGTGCAGGATTTTGTGCAAGAACTGATCGCTTGATTATGTCCCATCAATGTTCAAAGGGATTCAAATCGGGCGATGTGGGTGCCCAAATCATTCGCTCGAACTGTCCACAATGGCCGGCCGCGGTGGTCTCGCGGTTCTAGGCGCGCAGTCCGGAACCGCGCGACTGTTACGGTCGCAGGTTCGAATCCTGCCTCGGGCATGGATGTGTGTGATGTCCTTAGGTTAGTTAGGTTTAAGTAGTTCTAAGTTCTAGGGGACTGATGACCACAGATGTTAAGTCCCATAGTGCTCAGAGCCATTTGAACCATTTGTCCACAATGTTCTTCAAAACAGTCGCCAACAATTGTGGTCCGATGACATGGCGCAGAGTCATCGATTAAAAATCCGTCGTTGAATGACAGCAAATTGTCTCTAAGCAGGCGAACGTAATTATTTACAGTCAGTGATAGGTTTAGTTGGACCAGACGATCCAGTCCATTCCATGTACATACAGCCCACACCATTACGAAGCCACCACCAACTTGCACAGTGCCTTGTTGACAACTTAGGCCCATGGCTTCGTGCGGTCTGCGCCACACTCGAAACTACCATCAGGTCTTTCCAGCTGAATGGTTCAAATGGTTCAAATGGCTCTGAGCACTATGGGACTTAACTACTGTGGTCATCAGTCCCCTAGAACTTAGAACTACTTAAACCTAACTAACCTAAGGACATCACATAC
Source organism: Schistocerca americana (assembly GCF_021461395.2). Taxonomy (NCBI): domain Eukaryota; kingdom Metazoa; phylum Arthropoda; class Insecta; order Orthoptera; family Acrididae; genus Schistocerca; species Schistocerca americana. Next base: position 1,077,176,439 of record NC_060119.1, on the reverse strand, counting down.
ATCCATGCCCGAGGCAGGATTCGAACCTGCGACCGTAGCAGTCGCGCGGTTCCGGACTGCGCGCCTAGAACCGCTAGACCACCGCGGCCGGCTTTCCAGCTGAAATCAGAACTCGTACGACCATACCACGGTTTTCCAGTCATCCAACCGATACGGCCACAAGCCCAGCTGAGGCGCTGCAAGCCATGTCGTGCTGTTAGCGAATGCATTCACGTCGGTCATCTGCTGCCATAACCCATTAACATCAAATTCCGCAGCACTGTCCTAAAGGACACGTTCGTTGTATGTGCCATATCGATTTCTGTGATTATTTCAAACTGTTGCTTTTCTGATAGCGGTGACAACTCTACGCTAACGCCGCTGCTCTCGGCCGTTACATGAAGGTCGTCGGCCACTGCGTTGTCCGTGGTGAGAGATAGAGTTATACAAAACAGTCCACATTCAGTCTTCAGATCTCTTTCCCTTATTTCCACATGACCGGTTTCGCACCAGTGCCCAATTTCAGATGCAAAAATAAATTTTTTTTGTAATAGATATGAACATGGGCAACTGGCTCGAATAGTAGAAGATTATACTGCGCGAAACTCACATAAACTCAACTTAGTAAAATGTTATATGATTTTTGTGTACACAAATAACTATCTCGTAACGATCGCACAGTTCAACGAGTTGTTTATACCCGACACGTTGTTGTGGTGGCAAAAGACGCTCGTTGGCTATCGCCGTTTCTCGCTAGACCTGGCAGTTATCGGTGAAACAACCGGTTTTCACTCACATCGACTTTTTCCACACCAGTTTAATCTAACTTTAAAACCGCTCAATATAACCGGTTTCTGAAATAATCGATTTCAGAATTTTTATTCCTATTATATCCTGTAATAAACGTATAAATCGAACAAAGATTTACTCTCTCAGTTTGAACATATCTATAATCAATGTATCAAATTAAATAGGCAAATAAATGAAAACGTAGCCCCTCCACTGTTCGCTGCTTTTCTTAAAAAGTAATAGATGGGTGAATACTACGAAAAATCACAACTATTCTCATATTGGCTCTAATTTTATGAAACTCTGCTGAAAAATCATGTCCTAACCGGGGATCATATCACATATCACATACATGAGTAATCGGCGCTGAAGCGCGAAAACTGAGATAGAAAACTCTTTTTTTCGTGTTAATTTGTACGTTTTCAAGTGGTACACGCAGCTAATTGCCTATTATGTAGACACTGGGAGCAGATCGGCTACTTTCTGTTTTTATTGAATACTATGAATGAATTGTTGTTAAGTTTTTAATTTATTACAGTTAGCATAACATCCTTTCACTTTTATTATTACATAGGCATGAAAGACAAGTCTTTAACCTTATGAAGCAAATGAAGCATTGTGCTTCAACGTATGTCCGGTGCAGAAAGCGGGAAACGTACTATACAGAGCAGGTGCGGGCAGCTCTTCCACATCGTACGTTCACGTGTACATTAAGCCACGACACACGCCAACAGTGACATTATTGTCTCAGCATTGTTGTACCAATTCATATACTATGTGATTGTTGTTTGTTTCTGTCGGTATTGTTATTAAAGTAGCAATGTTCGCGTTTCTCATTTCCTGTAATAACGCAATATTTCAAACCAATGCAAAATTTTACGAATAAAATTACACCTCTGTTAAAAAAGGTTTATTTAAAAACGAAAAATTTTAGCACTTTGCCATGGCTAATCGATAATTTGGTTTTTTAAACAGTTGTTAGTAAAAAAAAATAAAGAACATCTGTTATAACAGACACCAAACGAATGCCTAAAAACACCTGTCTCGCGTTTAACCAGTCGGATTTTCCCATCCCTACTTCTGGCTGACGTCACGAGTTAAGGAGTTCCCGCAGTTTGAGACCATCACGTCTCTGTGGTGCTGCTTGGGTGCGATATTCGGTTCTCGTAAATATTGGTGTTGTTGTTGCTGTTGTTGTGTGCTATCAAACTAATCCTTTAGTCAAGATATACCATACGTTTCTGTCCTCTCCTACGCCATTCAGTACCCATTCACTGGTATCCAATCTACCCATACAATCTTCAGTACCCTTCTGTAACACCACATTATTCTCTTCTTGTCTGTACTATACTACTGACCATTACAATTGCTACACCACGAAGATGACGTGCTACAGACGCGAAATTTAACTGACAGGAAGAAGATGCTGTGATATGCAGATGATTAGCTTTTCAGAGAATTCACACAGGGTTCGCGCCGGTGGCGACATCTACAACGTGCTGACATGAGGAAAGTTTACAACCGATTTCTCATACACAAACAGCAGTTGACCGGCGTTGCCTGGTGAAACGTTGTTGTGATGCCTCGTGTAAGGAGGAGAAATGCGTACCATCACGTTTCCGACTTTGATAACGGTCGGATTGTAGCCTAACGCGATTGCGGTTTATCGTATCGCGACATTGCTGCTCGCGTTGGTCGAGATCCAATGACTGTTAGCATGATATGTAATCGGTGGGTTCAGGAGGGTAATACGGAACGCCGTGCTGGATCCCAAAGGCGTCGTATCACTAGCAGTCGAGATGACAGGCATCTTATCGGCATGGCTGTAACGGACCCTGCAGCCACGTCTCGATCCCTCATTCAAGAGATAGGGACGTTTGCAAGACAACAACCATCTGCACGAACAGTTCGACGACGTTTGCAGCAGCATGGACTATGAGCTCGCAGACCATGGCCGCGGTTACCCTTGACGCTGCATCACAGACAGGAGCGCCTGCGATTGTGTACTCAACGACGAACCAGGGTGCACGAATGGCAAAACGTCATTTTTTCGGATGAATCCAGGTTCTGTTTACAGCATCATGATGGTCGCATCCGTGTCTGGCGACATCGCGGTGAACGCACATAGGAAGCGTGTATTCGTCATCGCCATACTGGCGTATCACCCGGCGTGATGGTATGGGATGCCATTGGTTACTCGTTTTGGTCACCTCTTGTTCGCATTGACGGCACTTTGAACAGTGGACGTTTCATTTCAGATGTGTTACCACCCGTGGCTCTACCCTTCATTCGATCCCTGCGAAACCCTACATTTCAGCAGGATAATGCACGGCCGCATGTTGCAGGTCCTGTACGGGCCTTTGTGGATACAGAAAATGTTCGACTGCTGCCCTGGCCAGCACATTCTCCAGATCTCTCACCAATTGAAAACGTCTGGTCAATGGTGGACAAGCAACTGGCTCGTCACAATACGCCAGTCACTACTCTTGATGAACTGTGGTATAATACTGAAGCTGCATGGGCAGCTTTACCTGTACACGCCATCCAAGCTCTGTTTGACTCAATGCCCAGGCGTTTCAAGGCCGTCATTACCGCCAGAGGTGGATGCTCTGGGTACTGATTTCTCAGGATCTATGCACCCAAATTGCGTGGAAATGTAATCACATGTCAGTTCTAGTATAATATATTTGTCCACGAATACCCGTTATCATCTGCATTTCTTCTTGGTGTAGCAATTTTAATGGCCAGTAGTGTACTTTACAGAGCAGGTGGGGGTAGGTCTCGCACATTGTACGTTCACGCGTACATTAAGCCACGACACATGCCAACAGTGACATTGTTATCTCAGCAATGTTGTACCAATTCATATACTATGTGTTTGTTGCTTGTTTCTGTCGGTATTGTTATTAACGTAGCAATGTTCGCTTTTCTGATTTCCTGTAATAACGCAATATTTCAAACCAAGCACTTTGCCATGGCTAATCGATAATTTGGTTTTTTAAACAGTAGTTAGTAAAAAAAAACATCTGTTATAACAGAGACCAAACGAATCCCTAAATATACCGGTCTCGCGTTTAACCGGTCGGGTTTTCCCATCCCTACTTCTCGCTGACGTCACGATTTAAAGAGTTCCCGCAGTGTGTGAGGCCTTCACGTCTAAGTGGTGTTGCTTGGGTGCGATATTCGGTTCTCGTAAATATTGGTGTTGTTGTTGCTGTTGTTGTTGTGTTCAATCAAACTAACCCTTTAGTCAAGATATACCATACGTTTCTGTCCTCTCCTACTCCATTCAGTACCCATTCACTGGTTTCCGATCTACCCATAAAATCTTCAGTACTCTTCTGTAACAGCACATTATTCTCTTCTTGTCTGTACTATTTACCTTCTACGTTTCACTTCCCCAGAAGGCTGCATTCCACACAAAATCTTTCAAAAAAAGGTGTGCTAACACTACTCGATTTTCGAAACTCTCGTTTTCAGATCACCTGTTCTTGCTACTCCAGTCTACATTGTATATGCTTACTTCTGACGTCGTAAATTATTCTGCTACCCGGATAACAAAGCTGGTCTACCACTTCCGATATCTCTTTCCCTATTCTAATTCAATCCTCATGACCTGTTGTAAATCGACTACACCCCATTACCCTTTACTTTTGTTGGTGTCCATCTTACATCTTTTTTTTTTCAGTACACTATACCGGGTGATCAAAAAGTCAATATAAATTTGAAAACTTAATAAACCACGGAATAATGTAGATAGAGAGGTAAAAATTGACACACATGCTTGAAATGACATGGGGTTTTATTAGGACAAAAAAAAAGTTCACAAAATGTGCAACAGATGGCGCTGGACAGCAAAACGTCAGTGACTGCGCATGACAATCGTGTATAACAGGAGCTGTAATGAGAGAGAAAATCAGATGCGCCAGCAGTCGCAGCATGTTGACGTTACCTGAAAAGGCGCTTTTAGTGAAGCTGTATTATCAGAATGGGGAATGTGCTAGCTCAGCGTTACGATCCTATCGCCATAGGAAGGGGATTCGAACGGGTAGAGGTCCGTTGAAAATGCAGCTTTGACGAGAATGATTTCGAAGTTCGAAGCCACGGGTTGTTTAGACGATAGACCCCGTAGTGGCCAACCGAGCACAAGGCGTAATGCTGCTGAGACAGTTCAGGAAGAATGGAGACTGTAGTGGGTTCGTCTATGCACGGGGAAGTCAGCGCTCGTGCAGTCGCACGTCGCACCGGCATTCTATACACTACTGTTTGGTTGTCACTTAGGAGTACCCTCCGATGCTATCCGTACAAAATCCATCGGCATCATGAACTGTTACCTGGCGATTTAGTGAAGCGGAGGGATTTTGCGGTGTGTACGTTTCAAAAGATGGCGGAAGATGACGATTGGTTGAGTAACATATTGTGGGCCGACGAAGCTCACTTCACGCTCCGAGGGTCTGTCAACGCCCACAACTGCAGAATTTGGGCTACCGAAAATCCTAGAACTGTCGTGGAAACTCCATTGCACGACGAGAAAGTCACGGTATGGGTTGGATTTACCACATCTACCGTTATCGGGCCTATTTTCTTCGAGGAAATGCGTGATTATGGTTTTGTAACTGCTACCGTGACGGGTGAGAGGTACGCCGATATATTATAGAATCGCATCATTCCCAGCCTGGCTGATAAACACCTGCTGTAACGTACGATGTTTATGCAGGACGGCGCTCCATCCCATATTGCTAGACGCGTGAAAGATCTCTTGCGCGCGTCGTTTGGTGATGATCGTGTGCTCAGCCGCCACTTTCGTCATGCTTGGCCTCCCAGGTCCCCAGACCCCAGTCCGTGCGATTATTGGCTTTGGGGTTACCTGAAGTATATCGCGATCGACCGACATCTCTAGGGATGCTGAAAGACAACATCCGACGCCAATGCCTCACCATAACTCCGGACATGCTTTACAGTGCTGTTCACAACATTATTCCTCGACTACAGCTATTGTTGAGGAATGATGGTGGACATATTGAGCATTTCCTGTAAAGAACATCAACTTTGCTTTGTCTTACTTTGTTAAGCTAATTATTGCTATTCTGATCAGATGAAATGCCATCTATCGGACATTTTTTGAACTTTTGTATTTCTTTGGTTCTAATAAAACCCCATGTCATTCCAAGCATGTGTGTCAATTTGTACCTCTCTATCTACATTATTCCGTGATTTATTCAATTTTCAAATTTATACTGACTTTTTGATCACCCGGTACATTCCACTCAACTTGCCTTCGAAGTCCAAAGCATCCCTGACATAATTAAAATGTCAGTAACAAGCCAGAATTTTAAAATATTGGTTGCAACTTGTATCACCAATATTAGATCAAGGCACAAATTTTATGACGATCAGAAGAAAGTGTTAGCCTGCGACCCCTGAAGCACCTGAGGACGCCGGAGTTTATTTAGTGTTGTTGCCCGGAGCAGCTGCAGCGACAGGGCTGGCGCGGCTTAGCCGGATAACCGACCGCCTGTGAAGGACGTCAGCGGATGCCAGCCGGCGAGATAAAGAAGACTGTTTCGCAATAAGGCGCCGAGGACGCGGAAGGTCGGTGCAGCTGGGTAAAGCTTACTGGCGTCACGCTTTATTAACCGTTCAGCGCTCAGACTAACCACGACTTGCGGACCGGTATAGGCAGACACTGAACACACGGATTACGTATCCGTTTACTACTGGTAGCGTATTTTAGTTACGGAAAAGTTTTCATTCATGATGACTAGCGTACTAGACGCAATCGGAGCTAACTTGTGAGATATGGAAGTGAGCCAAAACAGGATCGAATCCATACGGCGGATTAACGACAACTTGCTTGGTACAGCATCCAGCCTCCGTGTGTGTTTTAAGACATTTTCCGTGCTCGTTCAGGCAAATTCTGGATGAATCCCCAATTTCCGCCTCAGAAAATACGATATGCAAACTGTTAAAATACGGTAACACACAGAAGAAAGTTTGCACGATTCAGAGTCACATGGGTGCACATGTCTTCCCTCCCTGTTTGCTGTAACGACAGGATCGAAAGACGGCCACAAAGTTAAAATAAATTAAATGTGGCAAATCATGAAAATAGCGCATCCTGGATGACGGCATAGACGCTAAGGGTGAGACAGCACACTGTAATTAATCGATAACATCCACCTCCATCATCTTTGACCCTTCAGACACACCCTCTGGGTTATACATTAGAAGAAATCTGTTGCCTTGGATTAGAAGAAGTCGTCGAGTTAGGAATTATCTTCGATTTGGAAGGAGTCCTCTTGAATACTGTTGGATGAGAAAGAGGAAAGCTATTAGCCAGAGAGTGTGAGATCGAGAGAAATAAAAGGTCTTAAATCACCTTCCAGTTAAGCTTCCCTCTTACACACATCAAAAAAAGTTTTGCATCACCTCGGTACCCAGAAATCCTGAAGATAGACATTGACTGTGGATATTGTATCACAGACACAGTCCCTTTGACTGTTCAGAGATGTCACTAAACCCGCCCAAAGATGTAAACAATCATGCATAAACAGCGCCTATTAGACGGAGGAGGTCCGACAGCCGATCAGTTCCAGTCATTCCACCAGGAAGGAGGTGGACGGCTCGTGTTGTCTGTAGTTCAACCATGTCTAGACGGTCAATACCGCGGCTCGATTGCGTCCGCATTGTTACTTTGTGCCAGGAAGGGCTCTCAACAAGGGAAGTGGCCAGGCATCTCGGAGTGAACCAAAGCGATGTTGTTCGGACATGGAGGAGATACAGAGAGACAGGAACTATCGATGGCATTCCTCGCTCAGGCCGCCCAAGGGCTATTAGTGCAGTGGATGACCGCTACCTACCGATTATAGCTCGAAGGAGCCCTGAAAGCAACGCCACCATGTTGAATAATGCTTTTCGTGCAGCCACAGTACGTCGTATTACGACTCAAACTGTGCACAATAGGCTGCATGATGAGCAACTTCATTCCCGACGTCCATGGCGAGGTCCATCTTTGCAACCACGACACCATGCAGTGCGGTACAGATGGGCCCAATGAGCCCAACAACATGCCGAATGGACCGCTCAGGATTGGCATCACGTTCTATTCACCGATGAGTGTCGCATATGCCTTCAACCAGACAATCGTCGGAGACGTGTTTGGAGGCAACCCGGTCAGGCTGAACGCCTTAGACACACTGTCCAGCGAGTGCAGCAAGGTGGAGGTTCCTTGCTGTTTCGGAGTGGCATTATATGGGGCCGACATACGCCGCTGGTGGTCATGGAAGGCGCCGTAACGGTTGTACGATACGTGAATGCCATCCTCCGACCGATAGTGCAACCATATCGTCAGCATATCGGCGAGGCATTCGTCTTCATGGACGACAATTCGCGCCTCCATCGTGCACAACTTGTGAATGACTTCCTTCAGGATAACGACATCGCTCGAATAGGGTGGCCAGCATGTTCTCCAAACATGAACCCTATCGAACATGCCTGGGATAGATTGAAAAGGGCTGTTTATGGACGACGTGACCCACTATCCACTCTGAGGGATCTATGCCTAATCGCCGCTGAGGCGTGGGACAATCCAACCAACAGTGGCTTGATGAAGTTGTGGATAGTATGCCACGACGAATACAGGCATGCATCAATGCAAGAGGATGTGCTACTGGGTATTAGAGGTACCAGTGTGTACAGCAATCTGGACCACCACCTCTGAAGGTCTCGCTGTATGGTGGTACAACATGCAATGTGTGGTTTTCATGAGCAATAAAAAGGGCAGAAATGATGTTTATGTTGATCTCTATTCCAATTTTCTGTACTGGTTTCGAAACTCTCGGAACCGAAGTGATGCAGAACTTTTTTTGATGTGTGTATTAGCAGTCGGCGAAAACACGTTACCGTGCTGCAGCACATCATGGCGCAGTCATTTTGGACGTTCGCATGTTTCTCTATTCGCTCTTTTCTCTGACTCGGTGTGGGAACAGGTAATTGATAAACTATATACTATCTGATTAAAAGTATCTGAACACCAATTACTGGACATTAATACGGGGTGTGTCCACACGTCACTTTTATGACGGCTTGAACTCTGCGCGGGACATTTTCAATGAAGTGTCTGAATGTCTGTGGAGAAATGACAGCCCACTCTTCCTCTAGAGCCGAAACCAGGGAAGATAATCATGTTGCACGCTGGGGTCTCGAGCGAAGTTGATATTATCTATCACTGATCCCAAACGTTTTCCATTGGATTCAGGTCTGGTCTCTGGACAAGCCAGTCCATTGCCAGAATTTTGTTCTTCATCAACCGTGGCCTCGCAGGTGCTGCTTTATGATGGGATACTGTGTCATGCCGACACAATCATCATCGCCAAACTGTTCCCCTACTGTGCACAGCGCACAATGCTGTAAAATGTGTTCAATCCTTCCGCTTTCAACATTTTCTGAAGCGCAGTAAGGGGACCACGCCCTAACAACGAAAGACAATCTTATACCGTAACATCCCCACCTCCATACTTCACTGTTCGCACTACACATGATGGCAATAACGCTCTCCAGGCATTCGCCAAAACCAAAACATTCTATCGGATTGTCACAGAGTATGGCGTGGTTGGTCACTCCAATGCACTTTCCCAGACGTCCACTGTCCAGTGGTCTCGCTCCTTGCACCACTGCAAATATCATTTAATACTGACTACAAAAACGTGTGGCTTACAAGGAGCTGTTCGATCCTTTTTAACTCCTTACGCACAGTCATTGTTCTAGATGGGCGACTGGTAGCACTCTGAAACACACGTGACATTTCTTCCAGTGTTTTCAAGCAATTTTTTACAACATCTACATCATACTCTGCAGTTCACAATTAAGTGCCTGATAGAGGGTTCATGGAACCACCTTCTAGCTATTTTTCTACCCTTTCACTCTCCAACACCGTGCGGGAAAAACGAACACTTCAGTCTTCCCGTGCGTGCTCTCATTTCTGTTATTTTATTATGATCATCATTTCTTCCTACGTAAGTGGGCGCCAACAAAATATTTTCACATGCTGTGGAGAAAGCTGATGACTGAAATTTCATGAGAAAATTGGTTCAAATGGCTCTAAGCAGTATGGGACTTAACATCGGAGGTCATCAGTCCCCTAGACTTAGAACTACTTAAACCTAACTAACCTAAGGACATCAGACACATCCACGCGCGAGGCAGGATTCGAACCTGCAACCGTAGCAGCAGCGCGGTTCCGTACTGAAGCGCCTAGAACCGCTCGGCCACAGCATGCCATGAGAAGATTCCGCCGCAATTTTGTTTTAGTGATTGCTACCCCAATTCACGTATCATGACCATGGCGCTCTTTCCTCTATTCGCGTAGTACCAGACGAGCTGCCCGTCTTTTTTGATGCCCAAAATCGGTCCTGTCTGATGCGGATCCCACACCGACATTAGTACTCCTCAAGAGGACGTACGTAGGCAGTCATTTCAGTAGACCTGATCCATTTGAGTGAGTGTTCTGCTAATAAAACGTAGTCTCTAGTTTGCTCTACCCAAAACATTATCTATGTGATCGGTCCAAACTAAGTTACTCATGATTGTAATCCCTAAGAACTTAGTTAAATTTGTGTAATTTATCATGTAACCAAAATTTAGCAGATTCCTTCACACTTTCGTTATTTAGAGTCAATTGCCACCTTTCGCACCATAGAGATGTCTTGTCTAAATCGTTTTGCAATTTGTTTTGGTCATCTGATGTCTTCACAAGACGGTAAATGACAGCATCATCCGCAAACAACCTAAGAGGGCTGCTCAGGTTGTCTCCTAAATCGTTTATGTAGATCAGGAAAAGCAGAAGGCCTACAAAACTTCCTTGGACAAAGCAAGATAATATTTCTGTTTTTTCGATGACTGCCCTGTAGGTAGAACCACTTAATAGACTATACATCTTAGCCGCAGCGCCATATCGGTCCTTCGTGGACCCATTCTGATGAATGGTAGTGGATGACGATATTTAATGGCTTCATGGCATCTATGGTGTGCTGCTAACGGTAATTTGCGTTCCGTTGCCATTTCTCCTCTATTCCTGTTCCAGTCGCGAATGGTGCACGGGAAGAACGGTTATTGGTAAGCGGCCGTGTGAGCTCGAATCTCTCCAGTTTTACCTTCTTGGTCTTTTCGCAAGATATAAGTAGGAACAACATGTGATTGACTCTTACAAGAACGTACGATCTCGTAATTTTAACGGTAAACCACATCGTGACGCAGAATGATCCTCTTGTAGCGTCTGCCACCGGAGTTGAATGAGCATCTCTACGGAGCATTCGCGCAAATTAAACGAAGCTGTCTAACTAACGAAACTGTGACTAAACGCGCTGCTCTTTTTTGGATCTTCTCTCTTTCCTCTATCAATCCTATCCCCTTCGGGTCCCAAACTAATGAGCTATATTCGAATGTAGGTCGAAGGAGGGTTTCGTAAGCTACCCTCTTTCGTAGGTAGACTACACTGCCTCAGGATTCTCCCAATGAATCACAGTCTGGCATCTATTGTTCCTGCGATTGCTTTTATATGGTCATTCAACTGTACATCAATCCGTATACATGCTCACCTATATTTCGGGGATGGCAGTGCTTCCAGTGACTGTTCGGCAATCGTATAATAATACAGTAACGGTTTCTTCCGCCTGTTGGTGCGCAATAAGTTACATTCGTTTACGTTGTGGGTTAGCTGCCAATTCTAGCGTTGTGACTTCACTATATAAAAACGCGTCATCCATGGTGCTTCCGTGGTTACCCACTAGGTCAGAGGTTCCTAGACATACGTACCACTGACGGTACGCAAGGACATTTAGGGTGGTACGCGTACACGTGAACAAAACATGTTTTGATATAGGTAAGATTATTTTATTTACCTTATTTTTAAAATGAAACGCTTATGAGAAAACTGATTGATAAAAGTGGCATCTGTGTAATGTGGCAGAAAATGGATTTGCCACAGAATGTTTGTTTCGGACTGTTTACAGGAAGATCGGATCGTACCCTACCCAACCCTCCGTTTATTAGTCGTCTTGGCCGGGAATAATTCGTCTTGTTTTGACATTGGCGATTTTTTGACTGGATCTTATCGATGGTTATTCGAAAGTTTTCGTGCTGCTCTGCAACTGCTGCCAACTTAGGCGGTGTGCCAATGTGCGGCGCTGCAGTAGTTATTACGCAGTGAACGGTTTATTGGTGTTCTTGTCGCGTTAAATGCCACCGTGATACGCAGAAAGCTTTCGTCTTGAATCGGAGTGTGCGTACCACAACGAGCCGATTCTTGACTGATATAATTCTGAACTTCCAGCATGCTCGATTAGCTGAGGGTCAGTAACTTCCGTTAATCAATACAGCGAAAAACAGTCTACAGTTGCAAATTTTAATTATTTTTTTTTTTGACTCGTTGACTAGTTTCGGTCCGAGACGCATTTTCAAATCATCCTGTAGGGCAGAAAATCAAATTTACACTCATGTATAACACGGTATTACCAGATTTTTAAGCATATGCCAGAAACACAGAACATACGTTTTCAAGACTTACGTAACATTGTAAAAAATGGTATTTCCGAAGAAGTGAAAACAATGTCAAAAATGTGCAACGAACAGTACAGCGCATACAGATAATTGGCAGTTTACTACTTCCGCTGCCGTAAGGGGACCTCGGGTAGAAGGCGCCCTGTCAGGATATAGGAAACCTATTTTATTTTAAAATGTTGCCCAACCATCAAGAATACAACAGATAATACAATAACAGTATAAGTCAACAATAAAATTAACACTTTTTGAAACCTTTACCAAAACTGCCAAATATTTAAAATCACTGAACAGTAATACACAGCAGCGTCACATACGGCGAGTACTACAAAGCTGTGTCCCATGTTGGCACGTAAAAATCATTAAATGTGAACAACAATATTAGTATTTATTGGTCAGAAATCAAACCCACATATACTTAGAGAGAGTTATTTACTCGGATTAACGGTCAGAAGTACAGCTCTAAACAAAAACCAAAAACAAAGAATAAACATCAAACAATCAGAAATCAGCTATTCTTCCAAGGAATAAACAATGAGCTTCACTGGTCGGTCTCTTGATCCCTCCCCCCCCCCCCCTCCCTTAAAGTGCGTGGCACCTGAGATGGGGTGCTTGGTGCTTGAATTTGCCTAGTCCAGCCCAATGGCCGGTTGCTGTGTCGATGTGGGCACAGCTGTGACTTGTTGTTCTGTAGTCCTCTGGCATCTTGGTGTTATCTTTTCAGTTCATATAGGGTTAGGTTCGCCTGACCCTCGATCATCCTGAACTGGAGGAGTGCTTTCGTGCTTCGGCGATGATAAGACCCTTGCTGGTTTCACTCTTTCAATTGGCACCGTAACTGTTTTTCCATTTTGCGAGATATCTGTAGTATGGGTATTACATCACAGTACTTGTAGGGCCTGTTATAAGGATGTTATAGGGGAGCCCATTCCATGCCTGTGCGCAACATGACGTGATCAAGCCACCGATGCTTTGGGCATGAACACTGGATGTCCACTATGGTGGGATCCCAGTGCCCCTCTCAGCCTCCCCATATTGTCATGAATGCGCTGTACCAGCATTGGTAGCTCCGTTTGTGGTTGTAGTGGTGTGATACTGGAATGTCGGTAATTTAGGACAGCCATCTTGGGTTACGTCACGGAATGGACGACAGGGGGACGGGTGTGGGAGGGCAGAACGGGAAGGATAGAGGGCAAGGAAACGGGGCGGGGGAGAGGGGGGGGGGTGTGGAGGGTGGAGCAGCATGAACATTAAGGAGCAAAAAAAGGCGGGGGTTGGGGATGAACTGAGCAACATGGCAAGAATGCAGCATATATTATCTGTACGATTAATCCTGAATGACATATCCTTTCTCTGTCGAATATGGTAGTTCTTATTTATTTAAAAAATTATTTAAAAATTTATTTAAAATAATTATTTAAAAATATGACGAATAGTCGTTTCCAGTCCAATTTCTATAATTTTCTCTTATTACAACTGATAATATATTTCCATTCTTCTCATGTTGCTCACTTGAACCCCACCTCCCCACCTTTTTTGCTACTTCATCATCGTGTTGCCCTCCTCCATTACCCAGCCCTCCTTTCTCTCCTCTCCCCTCCCCATACAACCACACTCCAACCCTGCACACCCATTAGTGTAGTTATGCTATGTCTTCCTCAAAGAAGAACATTTTTGGTGCTTTGTAAAAGACAAATTTGTGATTTAATGTGTGTTCCTACCTGGGACATGCTAGAAAAAGTTGCTTTGTTGTTGTTGTGGTCTTCAGTACAGAGACTGGTTTGATGCAGCTATCCATACTACTCTATCGTGTGCAAGCTTATTGAACTCCAAGTAATTACTGCAACCTACATCCTTCTGAATCTGCTTAGTGTATTCATCTCTTGGTCTCCCTCTGCGATTTTTACCCTCCACGCTACCCTCCAGTACTAAATTGGTGATCCTTTGTTGGTGCCTTAGAACGTGCCCTACCAACCGATCCCTTCTTTTAGTCAGGTTGGGCCACAAATTCCTCGTTTCCCCAATTCTGTTCAGTACCTCCTCATTAGTTACGTGATCTACCCATCTAATCTTCAGCATTCTTCTGTAGCACCACATTTCGAAAGCTTCTATTCTCTTCTTGTCTAAACTATTTATCGTCCATGTTTCACTTCCACACATGGCTACACTCCATGCAAATACTTTCAGAAAATACCACCTGACACTTAAATCTATACTCAATGTTAACAAATTTCTCTTCTTCCGAAACGCTTTCCTTGCCGTAGTCAATCTACGTTTTATATTCTTTTTACTTCAACCATCATCAGTTATTTTGTTCCGCCGATAGCTAAACTCATCTACTACTTTAAGTGTCTCATTTCCTAATCTAATCCCCTCAGCATCACCTGATTTAATTCGACTACTTTCCGTTGTCCTCGTTTTGTTCTTGTTGATGTTCATCTTATATCGTCCTTTCAAGACACTGTCCATTCCGTTCGACTGTTCTTCGATGTCCTTTGCTGTCTCTGACAAAATTACAATGTTATTGACAAGTTTTTATTTCTTCTCCATGGATTTTAATTCCTAATCCAAATTTTTCTTTTGCTTCCTTTACTGCTTGCTCAATAGACAGATTGAATAACATCGGGGGTAGGCTGCAACCCTGTGTCACTCCCTTCTCAACCACTGCTTCCATTTCATGCCCCCCGACTCTTATAACTGCCGTCTGGTTTCTGTACAAATTGAAAATAGCCTTTTGCTCCCTGTATTTAAACGCTGCCATCTTCAGAATTTGAAAGAGAGAGTTCCAGTCAACATTGTCAAAAGCTTTCTCTAAGTCTACAAATGCTAGAAACGTAGGTTTGCCTTTCCTTAATCTATCTTCTAAGATAAGTCGGCAGGTCTGTATTGCCTCACGTGTTCCAACATTTCTACAGAATCCAAACGGATCTTCCCCGAGGTCGGCTTCTACCAGTTTTTTCATTCGTCTGTAAAGAATTCGTATTAGTATTTTGCAGCCATTACTTATTAAACTAATAATCGGTAATTTTCACGCCTGTTGACACCTGCATTCTTTGGGATTAGAATTATCATATTCTTCCTGAAATCTGAGGGTATTTCGCCTGTCTCATACATCTTGCTCACCAGATTGCGGAGTTTCGTCTGGCTCTCCCAGGGTTATCAGTAGTTCTAATGGAATATTGTCTACTCCCGGGGCCTTGTTTCGACTTAGGTCTTTCAGTGCTCTGTCAAATTCTTCACACAGTATCATATCTCCAATTCATCTTCATCTACATCTTCTTCCATTTCCATAATATTCCCCTCAAGTATATCGCTCTCTACTTATATACTCCTACTTTCCCTTCTTTGCTTAGAACTGGTTTTCCATCTGAGCTCGTGATATTCATACAGGTGGTTTTCTTTTCTCAAAGGGTCTCTTTAATTTTCCTGTAGGCAGTATATATCTTACCCCTAATGGTTCGTGCCTCTACATCATTACATTTGTCCCTGTTTAGCCATTTCGCACTTCCTGTCCCTCTCATTTTGAGATGTTTGTATTCCTTTTTGTCTGCTTCATTTACTGCATTTTTATATTTTCTCCTTTCATCAATTAAATTCAGTATTTCTTGTGTTACTCAAAGATTTCTACAAGCCCTGTCTTCTTACACACAAGATCCTCTGCTGCCTTCACTATATCATCTCTCAAAGCTACCCATTCTTCTTTTACTGTATTTCTTTCCCCTGTTCTTGTCAATCTTTCCCTAATGCTCTCTCTGAAACTCTCTACAACCTCTGCTTCTTTCATTTTATCCAGGTCCCACCTCTTTAAATTCCCACCTTTTTGCAGTTTCTTCAGTTTTAATCTATAGTTCATAACCAGTAGATTGTGGTCAGAGTCCTCATCTGCCCCTGGAAATGTCTTACAATTTAAAACCTTAAACTTCCTGGCAGATTAAAACTATGTACCAGACCGAGACTCGAACTCCGGAACTTTGCCTTCCGAGGGAAAGTGCTCTACCAACTTTTTTTTTTTTTTTTTTGCATATTGTTCGTTGTTGATCGTTGTGTTTGGTCGTTGCGGGCGTCACAAGACATCCGTTCAAGTTCGTTTGTTGATCGTTTCACTCAGTTTTTTTATTACAGAGGCCAACCAGCTCTCTGACCGAACACGCTGAGCTACCGTGCCGGTCAGAGTCCTCATCTGCACCAACTGAGCTACCGAAGCACGACTCACGCTCCGTCCTCACAGCTTTACTTCTGCCAGTACCTCGTCTCCTACGATCCAAAGTTTACAGAAGCTCTCCTGCGAACCGAGTTCGAGTCTCGGTCCGGCACACAGTTTTAATATGCCAGGAAGTTTCATATCAGCGCACACTCCGCTGCAGAGTGAAAATCTCATTCTGGAAACATCCCCCAGGCTGTGGCTAAGCCATGTCTCCGCAATACCTTCCTTTCAGGAGTGCTAGTTCTGCGGGGTCGCAGGAGAGCTTCTGTAAAGTTTGGAAGGTAGCAGAAGTAAAGCTCTGAGGACGGGCATGAGTCGTGCTTCGGTAGCTCAGTTGGTAGAGCACTTGCCCGCGAAAGGCAGAGGTCCCGAGTTCAAGTATTGGTCTGGCACACAGTTTTAATCTGCGAGGAAATTTCATATCAGCGCACACTCCGCTGCAGAGTGAAAATCTCATTCTGGAATTTAAAACCTGGTTCCGAAATCTCTGTCTTACCATTATATAATCTATCTGAAACCTTCCAGTGTCTGCAGGCCTCTTCCACGTACGCAACCTTCTTTCATAATTCTTCAATCAAGTTTTAGCTATGATTAATTTATGCTCGGCGCAGAATTCTACTAGGTGGCTTTCTCTTTCTTTCCTGACTCCCAGTCCATATTCACTTACTACTTTTCCTTCCTTTCCTTTTCCTATTATCGAATTCCTGTCCCCCATGACTATTTAATTTTCTTTTCCCTTAAGAGACTGAATAATTTCTTTTATTGTTTCAAATATTTCTACAGTCAGGAACCCCGCGATCGCTGCGGTCGCAGGTTCGAATCCTGCCTCGGGTATGGATGTGTGTGATGTCCTTAGGTTAGTTACGTTTAAGTAGTTCTAAGTTCTAGGGGACTGATGACCTCAGCAGTTAAGTCCCGTAGTGCTCAGAGCCATTTGAACCATTTTTTTGTAGAGGTCGGAAGTGATGAAGATTTTTAACCTCCTGCTGTTTTGGTTTCTTTTAATACTAATATTGCGTTCACATTCAATGATTTTTACGTGCCTACATGGTACATAACTTTATAACATGCGCCATATGTGGCGCTGCTGTTTTCTACTGTTCAGTGATTTTAAGTAGTTGACTGTTTTTGGTAAAGGTTTGAAAAAGTATTAATTTTATTGTTGACCTGTACGGTCTGTATGCGCTGTAATAGTTCGTTGCACATTTTTCACATGGTTTTCGCTTCTTCGGATATACCATTTTTGACAATTTTACATAAAACGTATGTTCTGTATTTTTGACATATGCTTAAAAATTTGGTAATACATGTTTTATACATGAATATAAATTTTGTTTTCTGCCCTGTAGGATGATTTGAAAATGGGTCTCAGCCCGAAACCAATCATCGAGTGAATAAGAAAAAAAAGTAAAATTTGCAACTTTGTACTGGGTTTTCGTTGTAT
This sequence comes from Schistocerca americana, assembly GCF_021461395.2. Taxonomy (NCBI): domain Eukaryota; kingdom Metazoa; phylum Arthropoda; class Insecta; order Orthoptera; family Acrididae; genus Schistocerca; species Schistocerca americana. The sequence continues at coordinate 1,077,158,467 of NC_060119.1, read as the reverse complement.
TAAAATAACTGTGATGTGAAGTTTAACTTGACTTCGTGACATGTCAGTGACTGCGTTTTCAGTTAACCATGAAGCGAATTGCAAGTCCGGAAGCTCTTTCTACGTCCAACGACACAGTTAAAAAACCTAAAGCAACATATATCCTCAAGTTTACTGAATGTTATTATGTTGTGGTCTTCAGTCCTGAGACTGGTTTGATGCAGCTCTCCATGCTACTCTATCCTGTGCAAGCTTCTTCATCTCCCAGTGCCTACTGCAGCCTACATCCTTCTGAATCTGCTTAGTGTATTCATCTCTTGGTCTCCCTCTACGACTTTTACCCTCCACGCTGCCCTCCAATACTAAATTGGTGATCCCTCGATGTCTCAGAACATGTCCTACCAACCGATCCCTTCTTCTAGTCAAGTTGTGCCACAAGCTCCTCTTCTCCCCAATTCTATTCAATACCTCCTCATTAGTTATGTGATCTACCCATCTAATCTTCAGCATTCTTCTGTAGCACCACATTTCGAAAGCTTCTATTCTCTTCTTGTCTAAACTATTTATCGTCCATGTTTCACTTCCATACATGGCTACACTCCCTACAAATACTTTCAGAAACGACTTTCTGACATTTAAATCTATACTCGATGTTAACAAATTTTTCTTCTTCAGAAACGCTTTCCTTGCCATTGCCAGTCTACATTTTATATCCTCTCTACTTCGACCATCATCAGTTATTTTGCTCCCCAAATAGCAAAACTCCTTTACTACTTTAAGTGCCTCTTTTCCTAATCTAATTCCCTCTGCATCACCCGACTTAATTCGACTACATTCCATCACCCTCGTTTTGCTTTTGTTGATGTTCGTCTTATACCCTCCTTTCAAGACACCGTCCATTCCGTTCAACTGCTCTTCCAAGTCCTTTGCTGTCTCTGACAGAATTACAATGTCATCGGCGAACCTCAAAGTTTTTATTTCTTCTCCATGGATTTTAATACCTACTCCGAACTTTTCCTTTGTTTCCTTTATTGCTTGCTCAATATACAGATTGAATAACATCGGGGACAGGCTAAAATCCTGTCTCACTCCCTTCCCAAACACTGCTTCCCTTTCATACCCCTCGACTCGTATGACTGCCATCTGCTTTCTGTACAAATTGTAAACAGCCTTTCGCTCCCTGTATTTTACCCCTGCCACCTTCAGAATTTGAAAGAGAGTATTCCAATCAACATTGTCAAAAGCTTTCTCTAAGTCTACAAATGCTAGAAACATAGGTTTGCCTTTCCTTAATCTTTCTTCTAAGATAAGTCGTAGGGTCAGTATTGCCTCACGTGTTCCAACATTTCTACGGAATCCAAACTGATCTTCCCCGAGGTCGGCTTCTATCAGTTTTTCCATTCGTCTGTAAAGAATTCGCGTTAGTATTTTGCAGCTGTGACTTATTAAACTGATAGTTCGGTAATTTTCACATCTGTCAACACCTGCTTTCTTTGGGATTGGAATTATTATATTCTTCTTGATGTCTGAGGGTATTTCGCCTGTCTCAGACATCTTGCTCACCAGATGGTAGAGTTTTGTCAGGACTGGCTGTCCCAAGGCTGTCAGTAGTTCTAATGGAATGTTGTCTACTCCGGGGGCCTTGTTTCGACTCAGGTCTTCCAATGCTCTGTCAAACTCTTCACGCAGTATCATATCTCCCATTTCATCGTCATCTACATCCTCTTCCATTTCGATAATATTGTCCTCAAGTACATCGACCTTTTATAGACCCTCTATATACTCCTTCCACCTTTCTGCTTTCCCTTCTTTGCTTATAACTGGGTTTCCATCAAAGCTCTTGATATTCACGCAAGTGGTTCTCCTTTCTCCAAAGGTCTCTTTAATTTTCCTGTAGGCAGTATCTATCTTACCCCTAGTGAGATAAGCCTCTACATCCTTACATTTGTCCTCTAGCCATCCCTGCTTAGCCATTTTGCACTTCCAGTCCCTCTCATTTTTGAGACGTTTGTATTCCTTTTTGCCTGCTTCATTTACCGCATTTTTATATTTTCTCCTTTCATCAATTAAATTCAATATTTCTTCTGTTACCCAAGGGTTTCTTCTTGCCCTCGTCTTTTTACCTATTTGATTCTCTGCTGCCTTTACTATTGCATCCCTCAAAGCTACCCATTCTTCTTCTACTGTATTTCTTTCCCCCATTCCTGTCAATTGTTCCCTTATGCTCTCCCTGAAACTCTGTACAACCTCTGGTTTAGTCAGTTTATCCAGGTCCCATCTCCTTAAATTCCCACCTTTTTGCAGTTTCTTCAGTTTTAATCTACTGTTCATAACCAACAGATTGTGGTCAGAGTCCACATCTGCCCCTGGAAATGTCTTACAGTTTAAAACCTGGTTCCTAAATCTCTGTCTTACCATTATATAATCTATCTGATACCTTTTAGTATCTCCAGGGTTCTTCCATGTATACAACAGTTTAATGAAAGCTACATATTATTTGGTTTTACAGTAAAGGCCGGTACGGAAGCAAGTAATAACCCAGTTCACCAATACGTTGTATGCTTAGGAACGCTTTCAAATCAAAGTATGAAGCCCTCTTTCTTAAAATGTCATAAAAGTCCAAGGCACTCTGATGTAGTTGGTAAACCCACTGACTTTAACCACTGTGTCGTCAGATGTCAGAGACTGCAGTCATGTGTGTGTGAGTTGCGTTTGCGCACGCGCGCGCGCGCGCGCGCGCGCGCGTGTATGTGTGTGTGTGTGTATGTTATGTCTGTCCTTTATTCTTGACGAAGGCCTTACTGGCCGAAAGTTTATTTGTGACATTCTTGTTGTTGCATCTGTCTGCGACTCAGCATCTCCTTTTCATAATATAGTTATTTCGCTCTTCAAATAGACGATAGTATACTTCAAATAGACGAGAGTACAGGTGTCACAAACATGGCGCAGCTACTCGTTTTTGTGCGTTTTTGGCAATCATGAAGATGTAACAGACGAGTTTTTATTTTGCAAACGGCTTGAATCAAATGGTACAGCAGAAATCATATTCAATACCCTTAACATAGACAAATGTAATGTATTGCGAATACATAGAAAGAAGTATCCTTTATTGTATGATTATATAATAGCACAACAAACACTGGTAACAGTTACTTCTGTAAAATATTTGGGAGTATGCGTGCGGAACGATTTGAAGTGGAATGATCATATAAAACTAATTGTTGGTAAGGCGGTTACCAGGTTGAGATTCATTGGGAGAGTCCTTAGAAAATGTAGTCCATCAACAAAGGAGGTGGCTTACAAAACACTCGTTCGACCTATACTTGAGTATTGCTCATCAGTGTGGGATCCGTACCAGATCGGGTTGACGGAGGAGATAGAGAAGATCCAAAGAAGAGCGGCGCGTTTCGTCACAGGGTTATTTGGTAAGCGTGATAGCGTTACAGAAATGTTTAACAAACTCAAGTGGCAGACTCTGCAAGAGAGGCGCTCTGCATCGCGGTGTAGTTTGCTGTCCAGGTTTCGAGAGGGTGCGTTTCTGGATGAGGTATCGAATATATTGCTTCCCCCTACTTAAATCTCCCGAGGAGATCACGAATGTAAAATTAGAGAGATTCGTGCGCGCACGGAGGCTTTCCGGCAGTCGTTCTTCCCGCGAACCATACGCGACTGGAACAGAAAAGGGAGATAATGACAGTGGCACGTAAAGTGCCCTCCGCCACACACCGTTGTGTGGCTTGCGGAGTATAAATGTAGATGTAGACTCTGTAACAGAGTGCTTCGACGAAACAGTAAAAAAATAATATCGTACCGGGCCTCCTTTTGCCCTGCGTAGTGCGGCATCTTGACGCGCCATGCACTCAACAAGTCGTTGGAAGCCCTTTGCAGAAATAACGAGTCCTGCTGTCTCTATAGATCTCCATAATTGCGAGAGTGTTGCCGGTGCAGGATTTTGTGCACGAATTGACCTGTAGATTATGTCCCATAAATGATCGATGGGATTTATGTGGGACGATGTGGGTGGCCAATCAGTTGGCTCAAATTGGCCATAATGTTCTTCAAACGAATCGTGAACAATCATGGCCCGGTGATATGGCGCGATGTCATCCAAAAAAATCCCATCGTTGTTTGGGTACATTAAGTCCACACATGGTTGCAAATGATCTCCCAATAGCCAATCAAAACAATTTTCAGACAATGATCGGTGCATTTGTACCAAAGAACCCAGTCCATTCCAGCCCAGCCCAAACCATTATCGAGTCACCACCAACTTGCACAGTGCCTTGTTGATAACTTGGGTACATGGCTTCGTGGGAGTCTGCTCGACGTTCGAACACTACCACCATCAGCTCTCACCAACGGAAATCGGGACTGATCTGACCAGGCCACAGGCAATACTTTCTTGGTGTACGCCCGAAGTTACTTTTATTTCTAAATATTTCTTCCCGTTAAGAATTACATGCCGTGTTCGATTTCATAGGAACTCTTCAATCCAGTCGCAAAGCTGGTCTGATATTCTGTAGACAACGGAGCAGTCTTATATCGAACTCCTTCCGAAAGTCAAGCAGAATGGCAACAATCTGGGCGCTGGTGTCTACTTCTTTTATTTATATGACACATACTATTTACGTTAGATATTATAATTAATCGGCAAGAGCCCCACGACACACAGACCACGTCAAAAGTATCATCTGTTCCTACGCCCACTGCCCCATGTGTGACTGTTCCATTATATACTCTTGACCGGGACCATCCACAGCATCGAGTCATTCGCATGGACGCACACCATCCTCAAAGAGTGCAGCACCGAATGATGAAGTTCTACAAGTGCTCGGCGGATTAAGATCTGGCAAGTTACGGACCACTGAAGATAATTGGCCACACTGTATAAATGTGCAAAATGTTCATGTGCTTTGTGGTCTCGAAAGGTGCGACTTTTATTTTTCTTTTTTTGCGGGGGGGGGGGGGGGGGGGGGAGGGTGAATGTCACTACAGGTGTACCCATGTCTGCATAGAGGTCTCCATAGTAGAAATCATTTCTGAAATCCCCTATAAGTACCATGGGCCCAAGAGCTTGCCTTGTAACCATGCTCGCATTTTGCCATCATCGGAAACTGCCTGCATAGTGGGCAATATGCATATTGAATAGTTGATTTCATACTGCTGACACCAAATAGCTTTGTACGAGGTGAGTTAATGCATCAACGCGAGGCTAGCTACCTGTTTTCTGGTCTGTCGAACAGATTTTTAATAAAAACAAACAAACATGGTAAGAGGCGAAACTGTACCATGCAACCCGAATATTCACACAGATCGTTTCGGAATCGTCGGGCCTAGTGGTCTTGTGGCAAAGGACGGTCCTGGAAACCAAAAGTTGAGAAATTGAAGCCCGTTCGGACCACGGAATATTTGTCTGTCTTTGACCTGGCCTTCACTACTCAGTGGTGTGGATATTCGCGAGAAACGACAAATGGTTCCGATTCCACGTTAAACTACAGGTGCCCTTTCCCCAGTAGAGTTGTTTGGGTGAGTTATGGAAACGAAAGTCGCCGAATTGGTATCCTATTGAAAGGCTTGCCACCAACACATAAAATCAGGTATGTGGTGTAAATTCAGTTTTGCGTTATTTCAGGTTCACAAAGTAAGCTATCAAAATTTTGCTGAGCCATACAGTTCTTTTGATTTGAGTGACAAGCCTTGCTGTCGAAGAGAAAAGAAGGTAACCTGTAGAAAAAATGCTCTTATCGGACAACAAAAAAAGGCACATATGCTCCCGTTTAAAACAATCTGACTGAAAAGTGGAATACCAGCTGCCTCATTCTACCTTCCTCATCACCTTCAAAATTTTTCACAAGAATTTTGGCATATTCGGTTTTTTTTTTTTTTTTTTTTTTTTTTTGTTCTGAGAGAAAGAGACAGTGGCGGTGTGAAAGAGATGGAGAAATAATAAGCACTGGAAGATAGTAGACAGTGGTTGTGGTGTAGAAAGAAGAAGGACTCAGTGCACCGTGACAGAAAGAGAGGGACAGTGGTAGTGGAACATATTGCAGTTGACAGTGACGGAACAGGAAAAAGAGGGAAGGAGACAGTGCAAGAGGATGGAAATGGAAGTGGGTGAGAGTCAGTACCGGTGAGAGACATAGTCTATGACAATGACAACGAGGAAGAGAGAGATAGTGACAATGAAAAGAGACAGCGCCGGTGGGAAGCAATGAATGAGATAGCAGCAGTAAGAGAGAGAGTGAGAAGAGACAGTAGCAGCAGGGCAGCACGAAGGAGACTGTGGTTGTGAGTCAGGAGACAGTGACAGAGAGACACAAACAGATGATGTCAATGAGTGAGTGTGAGAATGGGCAAGTGGAAACGGATGGATATAAGCGACATACAGCGATGTACTAGTGGATGTGAGCGAGTTACAGTTAGAGGAACTTGCGGAAATGAGATGTGAGATACGAGTTAAAAAGAGCGCGAACATGTTCGCATTCCAAAATTTTTGGGAAAGTCTTTAAAGGTACTGAGGAAGGTAGAATGCAACTGGTACCCCACTTTTCAGTCAAAGTCTTTTAAATAGTAGCATATTCACCTTTTTGTGCTCTGATAAGAGCATTTTTCCGCCGGTTATTATTATTGTTATGATTATTATTATTATCGGTATTGTTACTTCTAAATCGACCAGTAGGCACATATGACGTTTCGGTATATTAGCGAGAGACCCTTGAGCTCCGTGTGGAAACATAACAGTCATTATCAAGTCGAAAGAAGTTCAAAGTCCTAGGCAAGAGGAATAGCACAGTCCGTAATACTGGGTGTTAAAAATGAATATCAGCGTTTTAATGCTTTATATAATTTATTAAATTCAACTTGTAATTAAAAATAATGTATCAAATGAAAGAAGAACAGCTCAAAAGGTTTTGCTTGTTAATCTGTGTGCATGCTCATGCACTGCTCCTTGTGCCAGCATTGCAAACGAAATGTTGCCGCATGACAAAGAAGATTTTCTGGATCGTGTGGCCTTCAGTGATGACTCAACATTTCACGTAAGTTGAAATGTAAACACACAATATGTGAATATCCGGGAGTCAGCAAACCACCATAAGATGGTATAGTTACAACGAGACTCCCCTAAATTGATTTTTTTTTTGTGCCATATCTCGGAGGTAAGTTTACGGGTCTTTCTTTTTCGGTGAAGCAACTGTAACTGGTGTTCCTTATCTTGATGCGGTAGAACTATGGCTCTTTCCTCAATTGGAAGAAGTTAAACCGCAGCAGAAGTTTATTTGGTAGCAATATGGTGCGCCGTATCACTTGCATGACTCAGTGAGCGACTGGTTAAATAACGTTTTACCCTACCGCTGGATTGGCCGCTAGAGGCCGGATGACAGAACTTGTTTCTCATGGTCTCCGCATTCATCCGATCTGACGCCAAGCGATTTTTACCTATGGAGGGTTCATAAAGAACCATGTGTTCCGCTACTAGCTGATCTACCCGACTTAAGAAACGGGATTAAAGCAGTTCTTGCAACAATTATTCCAGAAATACTGATCAAGGTTTGGGAAGAACTTGTCCATCGACTCGATGTGCGTTGTGTGACGATTGGCGCTCACATTTAACATTTGTAAGAGAAAGTGTTTCAGCTGCTCTTTCAGTTGATGTTTTATTTATAATTGTAAGTTGAATGTAGTATATGTCACAAAATCTTAAAACCCGGTATTAATTTTGAAAAGCCTGGTATATAAGACAGTCGGAAACGATAAAGATGTTAATGCTACAGGATGTGAACACGGAGAAGGCCGTCTGCAGGCGGTACAAGGTCTTATGAAATCTTCCTTTGGTCGCGTGCTTGCTGACGTAAAACGGCCAAGAGTTGATGGGTGACAGTAAAGAAGCCGTGGATTGCCGTCTGGCTGACGGAGCATGCCACATTTTCCATTTGTCAAAAATCCAATACCTTGATTCGCTGACAAACTCGTTTAAGCAGTTCTGACGTAGCGTGCATCTATAGGAGCATGGAAGTTCCATGCGGCTTTTCGCGGATGATGCTGTAGTATACAGAGAAGTTGCAGCATTAGAAAATTGCAGCGAAATGCAGGAAGATCTGCAGCGGATAGGCACTTGGTACAGGGAGTGGCAACTGACCCTTAACATAGAAAAATGTAATGTATTGCGAATACATAGAAAGAAGTATCCTTTATTGTATGATTATATGATAGCGGAACAAACACTGGTAGCAGTTACTTCTGTAAAATATCTGGGAGTATGCGTGTGGAACGATTTGAAGTGGAATGATCATATAAAATTAATTGTTGGTAAGGCGGGTAACAGGTTGAGATTCATTGGGAGAGTCCTTAGAAAATGTAGTCCATCAACAAAGGAGGTGGCTTACAAAACACTTGTTCGACCTATACTTGAGTATTGCTCATCAGTGTGGGATCCGTACCAGGTCGGTTTGACGGAGGAGATAGAGGAGATCCAAAGAAGAGCGGCGCGTTTCGTCACAGGGTTATTTGGTAAGCGTGATAACGTTACGGAGATGTTTAGCAAACTCAAGTGGCAGACTCTGCAAGAGAGGCGCTCTGCATCGCGGTGTAGCTTGCTATCCAGGTTTCGAGAGGGTGCGTTTCTGGATGAGGTATCGAATATATTGCTTCCCCCTAATTAGACCTCCCGAGGAGATCACGAATGTAAAATGAGAGAGATTCGAGCCCGCACGGAGGCTTTCCGGCAGTCGCTCTTCCCGCGAACCATGCGCAACTGGAACAGGAAAGGGAGGTAATGACAGTGGCACGTAAAGTGCCCTCCGCCACACACCGTTGAGTGGCTTGCGGAGTATAGATGTAGATGTAGGTGTAGATGTATGTACAGCCTACGAAGACGTTTGGGCAGATTATTGATGGGTATAACTGAATCGATGAAAATCGAAATAAGCTGAGTGGTATTGAATGCCTTCCATCGCTGTTAACATTAACTAGCGAACAACACAGTATTCAGTGAGTCTACCGTGTCAATAAAATGATTTCAAACTAGTAGGATACAGTTGTTCAGTAATCGTTAACCCAATCTGTAGACGTAGGTGCAATAAACATAATGTTGCTTGCTAGATAACGTTGGCAGCAACCAGAAAATAATAATTGATACAGTTACTCTTATCGCAGGCAGACTGGCTGGAAGATTGAAGGGAGAGGTCTCTCACTTCCTTCGATGTTGATCAGGTAGGCGATAGGAAAGTTGTTTTAACATCTCTGGCCTAAACCATCTACCTGAATCATCAATGCGGTCTGCTTCCGTGGCACTGCCGTTTGTAGAAATGCTGAAATGTTCCAACACCGTCGACATGGGGGGAATGAGTGGTACTACACTCCTGGAAATGGAAAAAAGAACACATTGACACCGGTGTGTCAGACCCACCATACTTGCTCCGGACACTGCGAGAGGGCTGTACAAGCAATGATCACACGCACGGCACAGCGGACACACCAGGAACCGCGGTGTTGGCCGTCCAATGGCGCTAGCTGCGCAGCATTTGTGCACCGCCGCCGTCAGTGTCAGCCAGTTTGCCGTGGCATACGGAGCTCCATCGCAGTCTTTAACACTGGTAGCATGCCGCGACAGCGTGGACGTGAACCGTATGTGCAGTTGACGGACTTTGAGCGAGGGCGTATAGTGGGCATGCGGGAGGCCGGGTGGACGTACCGCCGAATTGCTCAACACGTGGGGCGTGAGGTCTCCACAGTACATCGATGTTGTCGCCAGTGGTCGGCGGAAGGTGCACGTGCCCGTCGACCTGGGACCGGACCGCAGCGACGCACGGATGCACGCCAAGACCGTAGGATCCTACGCAGTGCCGTAGGGGACCGCACCGCCACTTCCCAGCAAATTAGGGACACTGTTGCTCCTGGGGTATCGGCGAGGACCATTCGCAACCGTCTCCATGAAGCTGGGCTACGGTCCCGCACACCGTTAGGCCGTCTTCCGCTCACGCCCCAACATCGTGCAGCCCGCCTCCAGTGGTGTCGCGACAGGCGTGAATGGAGGGACGAATGGAGACGTGTCGTCTTCAGCGATGAGAGTCGCTTCTGCCTTGGTGCCAATGATGGTCGTATGCGTGTTTGGCGCCGTGCAGGTGAGCGCCACAATCAGGACTGCATACGACCGAGGCACACAGGGCGAACACCCGGCATCATGGTGTGGGGAGCGATCTCCTACACTGGCCGTACACCACTGGTGATCGTCGAGGGGACACTGAATAGTGCACGGTACATCCAAACCGTCATCGAACCCATCGTTCTACCATTCCTAGACCGGCAAGGGAACTTGCTGTTCCAACAGGACAATGCACGTCCGCATGTATCCCGTGCCACCCAACATGCTCTAGAAGGTGTGAGTCAACTACCCTGGCCAGCAAGATCTCCGGATCTGTCCCCCATTGAGCATGTTTGGGACTGGATGAAGCGTCGTCTCACGCGGTCTGCACGTCCAGCACGAACGCTGGTCCAACTGAGGCGCCAGGTGGAAATGGCATGGCAAGCCGTTCCACAGGACTACATCCAGCATCTCTACGATCGTCTCCACGGGAGAATAGCAGCCTGCATTGTTGCAAAAGGTGGATATACACTGTACTAGTGCTGACATTGTGCATGCTCTGTTACCTGTGTCTATGTGCCTGTGGTTCTGTCAGTGTGATCATGTGATGTATCTGACCCCAGGAATGTGTCAATAAAGTTTCCCGTTCCTGGGACAATGAATTCACGGTGTTCTTATTTCAATTTCCAGGAGTGTATATCAGTTAAGATAACACATTTCTGGAATTATCAAATTGTTCTTCACAGGGCTGCACTGTTCTCATGCCATTCCAGTACGTAAATCGCATTCACTCTCACAGACAAGCCACACAAGTCCATTGATTGCTTTCTCATGAGCATTATCACGTGCTTCCTATTGCGATAATCACTTCCTTTCTAAGTATCGTAGTGATACATTCGCAGTCAGCCTAATACACAGCACTGTATGTTCACAGTTAATTCTTTGATAGAGCTCACTGTTCCAACGCGTGATTTAATCAGCGCGGTGCGGCAGCTTATATGAATCAAAGTTATAGCACGTGCGACTTTTTTTTAGATTGTGCCCTGAAATGTATAGTTGCACTATTACCTGGCGCATATGTATTTGCACTACCAAATAAATGCCTTTTTTAAGAGCATAAACAAAACTTTTTTACTTCACGTTCCGCCCCATGCTCCTATGATCGATACAAGCTTCTCTTATAAGTGGGATCCCAACAGCCCCTGCATTTGCATGGCAACCGCCACCGATCACGCGCCAAAGGCACAAACACGACGCTAACGGCAGACTGGTAACAGCCGGATGGTTGTACGAGGGTCACTCCAAAAGAAATGCATACTATTTTTGTAAAAATACAGTTTTCATTCTGCATGTGTGGAAGTTTTACAGTGTGTAGATACATCCTTCCCTCTTGTTTTCAAACTTAGTTCACCCTGTTCCCGTGAGTGGCGCTATCACCAGCGTGTCTTCAAGATGGCTGCTACTCTTGACGTTCGTCAGAAGCAACGTGCTGTCATAGAATTCCTGCGCTGTGAAAAGGAGACGGTGGGAAACAACCACAAGAGGTTGGATGCTGCTGTTGATCGCAGTACAGTTAGTCGGTGGGCAAGCAGGTTACGTGATGAAAGCGGGCACGGCAATATTGAGGATTGTCCTCACAGCGGCAGGCCTCGTACTGCACACACTCCAGACAATGTACTGAGAGTTAACGAATTGGTGACTGCTGACAGACCCATCACAGTGAACGAATTGTCACGCTACGTTGGGATAGGGGAAGGAAGTGTTTGCAGAATGCCGAAAGTGTTTGCGTTATAAAAGGTTTGTGCCGGGTGGGTTCCCAGGATGTTGACAGTGGCTCACAAAGAAACAAGATAAACGGTATGCAGCGAACTTTTGGAAAAGTACGAGAATGGTGGAGATGAATTTCTTGGAAGAATTGTGACAGGTGATGAAACATGGCTCCATCATTTTTCACCAGAGACGAAGAGACAATCAATAGAGTAGCATCAAGCAAATTCACGCAAGAAAAAATAAATTCAAAACCACACCTTCTGCTGGAAAAGTTATGGCTATGGTGTTTTTCGATTCCGAAGGACTCCTGCTTGTGGACATCATACCAAGTGGAACCACCATAAATTCTGATGCATATGTGATGACATGGAAGAAACTTCAAGCTCGACTGAGCCGTGTTCGACCACATCTGCAAAAGCAGGTTGTTTTGCTGTTGCACGACAATGCTCGGCCACATGTCAGTCAAAAAACCGTGGAAGCGATCACAAAACTCGGATGTACAACACTGAAACACCCGCCTTACAGTCCTGACCTGGCTCCATGTGACTATCATCTCTTTGGGAAACTGAAAGACTCTCTTCGTGAAACAAGGTTTGAAGATGATGACTCCCTTGTGCACGCTGCCAAACAGTGGCTCCAACAGGTTGGTCCAGAATTTTACTGTGCGTGTATACAGGCGCTGCTTCCAAGATGGCGTAAGGCAGTTGAGAGGGATGGAAATTATGTAGAGAAATGAAAATATTGTTCCTAAAGGATGTATCTACACACTGTAAAACTTTCAAACATATAGAATAAAAGATGGATTTAAAAAAAAATAGTGTGCATTTCTTTTGGAGTGACCCTCATAATTAAAGTACAGCTGTTCAAGGAGGTCCAGTGTGGCTGTAATTATCGTATGGCAGCGAAACTCATTAGATATGCTAATGCGTCAATGCACAACCGATTTATGTTAGTAGAAAAAACTTAGTTCCAATTTTAGCCACCTGGTGTAAGTCTGGTGCTGTACAGCACCTCGTTGACATCTTTGGTGCTCACATTGAACAAATTTTGTAACCGGCGGTTAATAACAAAATCAACACTGTGCCTTTCTCGCTTGTTTGACCTTTTCTTTCGACATCCCGTTCCTAATCCATTACATATGCTAAAATTTCCATATGTCTTTCTTGTATTCATAGCGCCAGATTTGCACCTGTTAAGCAGAATCTGAACTATTTTTTTCGAACGTTAATCGGTTCTGCATTGACGCATTAAAATACCTCTAAAATTTCACTGTCATACGATGATTACAGGTCACACTGGGCCTCTGAGATTAGCTACACTTCAACTGTAACCACTCTATATATGCAACTCACACCATCATCCGCCTCAAGGAGGGTCTTCTTAGAGCCTGCATATAGTGGAGACCTGTGCATGTTCGTCAGGAATGTAGTACTGATTTCACCATAATTACTTTTGTTTCCAGCTAGTCCACAGTCGATGCACTACTGCAGTGGCAATTCTCAAGAACCCTATTAATGCAACCAATTGAGATCTCGAATAACATCTGGCTAGTTCACAAAGATTTGTCATTACACAATTAAAAACAAACACACCATACATCCCAACATTATGCTCGAACGTTAACTATTGACAGATCGAGTACATACATCGCTATGAATATTCCCTTCCGTACTTGACGTTATTCATGGTGATATTTCCTGACCATGCACTCGAATAAAGAAAATGAATTAAATGAATTAGAGGGTATTAAAGAATATTAGCTAATTTGGATGGTGGGTGGAGAGTGTCGTGGTTTGCTGACTGGAGGGCGTGATTTAGGAAAAACCACAGGTAACCTATTTTTATATGCCTGGACGGCCATTTGCGCACCGCTCCTCCACAATAATAGTTCATTGTGTAAGTACTGCTGCACCTTACTAGACCATACTTCCGAGGTTTGTGGTTGCTGAGGTGTCCACAGATCAGCGAACATTCAGTGCAGACAGTTACACAACATTTAAGGAAGGACGCAATAAGAAGATCGTAATGTTTAGGCCTAACCTTAATTTTGAGACGCACTAGTGCGTGATTTCCTCTCCTTTCTCAGCGTAGCTTATCAAACACGTCTATGTGATGTGACAAGTTTCTACGTGGCGTGATGTTCATTTACTCTTGTTACGGATGAGCAGCGAAAACAAAGAATAGTTTTATAACTGGTTGCCCGTTCATTTGACGATGTTATAAATTGATAATTGGCTCATTACAACATTTGATCTGTTATTTGCTGTTGTATTGATTTGGCATCAGACTATTTGTAGATGGCATCTCTGGACAACTTACCACCAAGGTATATATACCACTGTAACAACTTCCATAACTGCCTGCCTATATCACCCAGTCTTTTTAGTCGTGTACTACCCCCTTTTATTTGATTCACTCAATAGATATATTATGATGAAAATTGGATTGTGAAATAAAAAAGTCTATGATTAACAGGGTTTATTCTGTCTCGCGTTCATGAATAAGTCCCTATGTCGAAGCCCGCCCGGTTGGCCGTGCGGTCTAACGCACGGCTTTCCGGGCGGGAAGGAGCGCCTGGTCCCCGGCACGAATCCGCCCGGCGGATTTGTGTCGAGATCCGGTGATCCGGCCAGTCTGTGGATGGTTTTTAGGCGGTTTTCCATCTGCCTCGGCGAATGCGGGCTGGTTCCCCTTATTCCGTCTCAGTTACACTACGTCGGCGATTGCTGCGCGAACAAGTTCTCCACGTACGCGTACATCATCATTACTCTACCACGCTAACATAGGGGTTACACTTGTCTGCTGTGAGACGTTCCCTGGGGGGTCCACCGGGGGCCGAACCGCACAGTAACCCTGGGTTCGGTGTGGGGCGGCGGAGGTGTGAAGTGGACTGCGGTAGTCGTCGTGGGGTTGTGGACCACTGCGGCTGCGGCGGGGATGGAGCCTCTCCGTCGTTTCTAGGTCCCCGGTTAACATACAATACAATACAATACAATACCCTATGTCGAACTGCAGTTGACTCTAGAGTGCATGAACGTGCATAGAGTCTGCACAGGATACGACAGCCGATGCACTGTGACCAGTTATCGTCCAATGAGCTGGGCGGGATCATTCATTTGTTCGGAAGGCGATGACAGAATGGAGCCGCACGCCCTGCAGGAACAATTCCGTAAAAAAAATCAGCTTTGCTTTGCTTTAAACGTCAGGTCCATGATGATTTCGTTTATGGTCGTAGTTTTTGTGCGAGAAATTCGAAAATGTTTTCAATGAAAAAAATGGGTCGCTATGATTCTGCGTTTGCTGCATATTACATAATATGTTGCTGCATATGAAATTTAGCTAACATGTTGAATTTTTGTTTGGAGAATCTCGAGAAAAGTGATCTGACGTAGCACACTCATTTGCGATCGCACCGCGCCAGCGATAAGGCCAGAGTGGAATAGCCACAACATTCCTCACATTTCGTAAACGGTTTCAAATACCGAAATGAGATTTTGGCAGGTGATAGCAAGCAAAGAGGAGAGTATTTTTCGGTAAGGTTATTAAACAAAACTTTATTATCTAACGTTTTATTCCACTAATTAGAAACTTTTTCAATGAAAGAATTCCTTTTTTAAGGGCTATCGATAGCTGGTGAAAGGAGAAATGCTTTGGATTTAGGAATAGAATAAGTGAACACATTTTTTCTTTGTGCCGAGAATGTGCTTTTACATAAGATAGTCACCTCATTTTTCCTCAGTTCCTCACTTAATAAACCACTGTTTCAGAATTCTCTCATAGTTGTGTCTGCACAACATATTAGTGAGCTGATACCGTGTAAGCTCCGCTGTGTTTTGGAAAAAGAAGCAAATTTTAATATGGCAACAAGAAAAATATGTAGGTTTTACTCAAAATTCGCCACTCATTATGCTTCTCTGATAGTTACAAATGTTTAACAAGTCAGGCGAAAATAAATCGCTGCATTTTCTTCGGAATTATACTTCGATGCTAACCAAAGCAGAGGTGACAGATCTTTTTGAATGGTCACCATGCATTCGTAGGCGTGGAAGGGCCCACTTAATATTTACAAAAAATATGAGTGTAGGCTTCAGTTTAGAACAGCATTTCCTCTCCAGCGTGTGGCATTTCTCCTACAGCGCCTTCCCTCAACCCCCACCACTACCACTCTCTCCACACTTACTCTGCCGTCTGTGCATCTGCCGGTCACAGTATTCTGCGCGGGCTCTACTATCCACACTGTTACTAGGGTTAGTCCTTGTCCTTTAAGATTTCGTTTGCCCGCCATTAAGAAAAATATATTGATCCATATTGCATAATGCTAGTATAATGATTACTACATGTTCCTATTCACAGCAATGGGGACCGCAGCTAGATTCATACTTGTTAATTCCGCGAGTTTATCTTGCAGAGTAACTGTGTACACACATCTGGTGCAGGCGCCAAAAGCGCATCCCACTCCCCAGCCATGAAGGGCAACCCCACACTACTTGTTATATTGAGTCCAGCAGAGTGGCATTGAAGTCTTTGCCCTTACAAGCGTACTTCTCCATAATAGCGTCAACAGTATCATGTAAATGAGCACCTCCACCTGGCAGATCACCACCCTTAGTGTCACATACCCTCATTCGTTTTTGTACTGCGAAATTTTTGTGGTGAGGTTGGGATCAACAGTAGCGCACCACTACATTAACATACTTAGCGACCTTGGCTACCACATTCATGAGGCACACTGTGTGTTGTTCATCATAAATAACTGGTGAGAAAGGCAGTGTTACAGACATTTGCAGACCAACTGATACGTTCCTCTCTCCACAGGTGCTGTTTACAGACTATACAACGAAAGGTATAGATGTGAGCATGCACTCTGCCCCTACTCTATCCTCTTCCACCGCTCCACGTAACACATTTTCGATAACGCTTATATGGGAGAGGAGAGACGATAAGAGAAGAGAGAAATGGGGAGAAAACGAGAGAAAGGGCGAGAGAAATGCAGTTCATTCTTATACCAGCAGTTAAAAATGAAACGCTAACTGTAAGAGCTAAATGGCATTCGAGAAGAGCCAAAGTTCAAATGCCCATCTGGCTACATACTCGTAGATTTCGCTTTTTCCACGGTTTCCCTAAACCACTTCAGGGGAATGCCACCGCGGTTCCTTTGGCCTGGTCACAATCGATTTCCTCATTTTAAGAAGACAAAAAATCAGGGACATATAAAAACTTGATAAAAATGCAGTTCGCAGTTTAATCCATACATCTAAAAACAGAAAACTCGTAGGAATCTCGAAAGACACTGAGAGATATTTATTTATACTTGTTGGGAAGTTATGCTCTTAGGTTGCCGTCTAACCGCACATTTAGATATCGCCACATATTCGCAAGTATACAGCGAAATGTTTGTGACAAGGATATGAAGGTTATAGCTCCTCGTTCCACTCGCAGCAATTTAAGCTGTCATCTTAGGTTCTTGCCTGACCGCACACTCGAAAGTCGCCACATATTCGGAAATAAAGAGCGAAATATTTGCGAGAAAGAAGAATACTAATTTTACTGCTGCTCGTTTCCGTCACAGCAATTTTAGCCATCCTCTTAGGTTCCTGCCTAAGCCCACACTCGGAAATTGCTAAATACACTCCTGGAAATGGAAAAAAGAACACATTGACACCGGTGTGTCAGACCCACCATACTTGCTCCGGACACTGCGAGAGGGCTGTACAAGCAATGATCACACGCACGGCACAGCGGACACACCAGGAACCGCGGTGTTGGCCGTCGAATGGCGCTAGCTGCGCAGCATTTGTGCACCGCCGCCGTCAGTGTCAGCCAGTTTGCCGTGGCATACGGAGCTCCATCGCAGTCTTTAACACTGGTAGCATGCCGCGACAGCGTGGACGTGAACCGTATGTGCAGTTGACGGACTTTGAGCGAGGGCGTATAGTGGGCATGCGGGAGGCCGGGTGGACGTACCGCCGAATTGCTCAACACGTGGGGCGTGAGGTCTCCACAGTACATCGATGTTGTCGCCAGTGGTCTGCGGAAGGTGCACGTGCCCGTCGACCTGGGACCGGACCGCAGCGACGCACGGATGCAAGCCAAGACCGTAGGATCCTACGCAGTGCCGTAGGGGACCGCACCGCCACTTCCCAGCAAATTAGGGACACTGTTGCTCCTGGGGTATCGGCGAGGACCATTCGCAACCGTCTCCATGAAGCTGGGCTACGGTCCCGCACACCGTTAGGCCGTCGTCCGCTCACGCCCCAACATCGTGCAGCCCGCCTCCAGTGGTGTCGCGACAGGCGTGAATGGAGGGACGAATGGAGACGTGTCGTCTTCAGCGATGAGAGTCGCTTCTGCCTTGGTGCCAATGATGGTCGTATGCGTGTTTGGCGCCGTGCAGGTGAGCGCCACAATCAGGACTGCATACGACCGAGGCACACAGGGCCAACACCCGGCATCATGGTGTGGGGAGCGATCTCCTACACTGGCCGTACACCACTGGTGATCGTCGAGGGGACACTGAATAGTGCACGGTACATCCAAACCGTCATCAAACCCGTCGTTCTACCATTCCTAGACCGGCAAGGGAACTTGCTGTTCCAACAGGACAATGCACGTCCGCATGTATCCCGTGCCACCCAACGTGCTCTAGAAGGTGTAAGTCAACTACCCTGGCCAGCAAGATCTCCGGATCTGTCCCCCATTGTGCATGTTTGGGACTGGATGAAGTGTCGTCTCACGCGGTCTGCACGTCCAGCACGAACGCTGGTCCAACTGAGGCGCCAGGTGGAAATGGCATGGCAAGCCGTTCCACAGGACTACATCCAGCATCTCTACGATCGTCTCCATGGGAGAATAGCAGCCTGCATTGCTGCGAAAGGTGGATATACACTGTACTAGTGCCGACATTGTGCATGCTCTGTTGCCTGTGTCTATGTGCCTGTGGTTCTGTCAGTGTGATCATGTGATGTATCTGACCCCAGGAATGTGTCAATAAAGTTTCCCCTTCCTGGGACAATGAATTCACGGTGTTCTTATTTCAATTTCCAGGAGTGTATTTATTTCATTCTGCAGTCTCTAATCAGACAGAAATGTAAATAACACATAATATTGCAAAACATATTTGTATTACATTCATAAGAAACTCCCAGACTGTGCTAATAACGCTAATATGAAAAAAAATGCATGTAGCGAGATATGAACTTCCATCTTTCGCCACCAGAAACTATAGCTTTATGCATATGCTAGCACATGTTCATGTGGTGTTTCTCTCCTGTCTTCGTTGTCATAGTCTCTCTTGAAGTCTTATACCGTCGACGCTTTATTAACTGACATTTAATGATAATGGTAAAATGTCTGTAATAAATTTTCAATGCTCCGTTGCCTTGAAACGGCATACTGCAAATTATAATACAAACATGTTTCACGCTTAATTTTGAAGTTATTGATGTTACGACTCACTCCTGAGGGAACACTAACATGAAGGCATTAACCGTCGCTAAATCATCGTGTGACATTTAATTGTCACAATAATTATAATAAATCATCCCAAGAATTTCATAGTTCTGTAAATCTCTGGTATGCGTGCGTGAAGTCAAGAGAGGCCTATATCGAATGCTAACGAAAGTCGATAGCACTTCCTGTAGTCATCGATATTGTGTGGCGTCAAAATGCCGTCATGTTTTCAGGGAATGTGAAATGTGTGTTACCTAAACTTCTCAACGCTTACGGAAGTCAAAACGTCAATTTCCAAGGAATAAACATAATTCAACCGTTTTTCTCTGTTTGTTGCTGCTTTCTTTTCAACAAATATCACTATTCTTTGAAATGGACTACTCATTCGTAAACAAGTAAGAAAGTTATGGAAAAATCCCTATATTTCTTTCCAGCTAGATTCAGGGGCAATGGAGGAGTGAAACTATTAAAACTGTGAGTGTTTTTACAATTCTACAGTTTCTCTTTTCCATGCTTACTTCTTAGACGATCACCACATAGCCGCTGATAAAACTTTCCTCCTTGGATGTAAAGAGATTGAGACTGACGAAAATAAGAAGCAGAATACTGTGAGACGTATACAAAAAACTGAACAGCAAGAATTGCTGCTGCTACAACACGACCATTGAGGTCATCTTAGTCTTTACACTAAGACATCTTAACGCACTTCGCCGGTGAGTGGATACGTTGTCAATAATGTAGGAATACAAACGCAAGCTTCGGGAACTTTTCAGTACGTTTATGTATACCATGGAAGCTATTTCGGAATAATTCAGTTTCCTATGGTTATAGGAAAATTTTTATCATGTTCATTCATATGTTGTGGTCGTTCTAGGTAATTTATTAATATTATTCACAATGCATAGGTGCAATTTACAGTGGTGACTATGTTTATTCACACTGGGCCACGTAACATTTATTTAGCCGAATTAATGCTGTTAGGTGGAGTTCGAATTGTCATGATTTGTTAGTTCCTTCATAATCATCATAACCTTGTTGTTCGTTCGTATAGTATTTTTCTTTATGATTTGGGATATGAGTTATGACGCGTTTCTATCACTAACCATGGTCATCTTTTGAACCGAGCATTATGAAAATGTTCGAACTTCTTTGGGGACGTTCCCGAAGATTAGTAATATTTTTTGCTGCAATATGCCAGCAATAAATTTACATTTAGCTCTCACTGACCAGTTTTCACATGGCCAACATTTCCGAGGTGTCTCCTATGATCTACAGAAAAATAATCTGTGGAGATTGTAGACTGATGCAAATTAATATATGTTTGGATGTTCACCCAATTCACGTACCAATCATTTCTTTGAAAAGCTTTCTCAGACGTTATGATTCAATTTTTTCATAAAAATGCTCAATTTCGTGAACAATATTTTAGAAAAATAGTACGGATACTCGGTCATTCGCATTGTTTATTGCCGCCTTTAAAGAACCATGTAACAGGAGAGAATGCGACATCTACAAGCACTTCTTTTTTGATTTCGTTTCTGAATAACAAAATGGACAACTGTGACTATTTTTTAAGTTTTGGATGCTGTGGCTAGTAAAGTAGACCGATTCTGCGGTACTTGATGGTACACTTCGACTTGAGTATACTCCCAGCCATACTTACACGCGGTCGATGATTTCACGTTACTGAATACTAAAGGTGAGTTAGACAAGGAACCTTTGTTTACCGACAGCATCCATATATGACAAAAGCGTCCTCCTTAAATTATTGCCCCGTGTAGCTCTTCGAAAAGTGAGACAAATACAGACATCTGCATCTAACAACAGTTATCAATTTTTTTTTACATCTACATACACACTCTGAAAATCACAGTGAAGTGCATGGCAGACAGTAATTTAGCCTTGTAGCGACGGGTAAACTGGAATTTGTGATACTACCCGTTAATTTCCACGAGTGACTTAATGGCTGTTATGACGTCACTTCCTGGTGCGCGTTTTAAATTGCATTTACTTAAAGCGTTGGTTGTTATCGTGTTCTCGCTGGTTTCGACAGGAATTATATTTTTAATCTTTGCTGTATATGAGAAACAAAATATTCTCTCTCGTGTTTCGACAGAAGTTATAATATTTACTTAATTTATCGGTCTTCTTTTCCTTTAGTATTAATATTATTATTATTATTTACATTTTATGGCCTTCATTGGACCACTATAGCCAACTTTATACAAAGTATTTTTCAGTTTCCTGTCATCCCAGTACTTCTTCGTTCTCTCAGAGCTCATCCTTCTTTCTTCATCGGAAATCACCCTTCCTATTGTCTGTTTGTTGGTTCACGTTTGTAGTCTGGTTTGTTTGTCTGTCAGTTTCCTGATTTTGTCAGTTTTGTTTCTTAGATCTTCCAATCTAATCTGTAGCTCATCCATATCTTCCTTTATTTCCGTAATCCACTTAATGTTGCACTTACTATTCTACAATTTTTCTGTTATCCCCTGATGAGCCGGCCGTAGGTGCCGAGCGGTTCTAGGCGCTACAGTCTGGAACCAAGCGACCGCTACGGTCGCAGGTTCGAATCCTGCCTCGGGCATTGACGTGTGTGATGTCCTTAGGTTAGTTAGGTTTAAGTAGTTCTACGTTCTAGAGGACTAATGACCTCAGAAGTTAAGTCCCATTGTGCTCAGAGCCATTTGAACCAATCTCCTGATGATCCTGTTCTCTGATATTCTGGTTAGATGTCCGAAAAATGAAATGCGTTTCTTCCTGACTGTACTCATTCCCGGTTCCATTTCCTTGTAAACTGTTTCATTTGTAGCTACTCTCCAGTGTCCATCTTTCTGGTACGATTTGTGGATGCACGTTTTGATGATTCCTCTCTCTAATTTGAGTATTTTGTCTATTTGTGCAGTGTTAGTTGTTTTGAAGATGGTTTCACTTGCGTATGTTATTTCTGGTTGAGTAGCTGTTTTGCAGTGTTTTAATTTTGTTGCTATTAACAGGCTCCTTTTGTTGTAGGTGTTTTTGGTGATATATTGTGCTCTAGTCAATTTGTTTATTCTGTTATGCCATGTTGGCTTTTAATTGAGGTTATGATTTCTCCCAGATATTTAAATTTATCTACAATTTTGATTTCTTGGTTTCCTATGGCAGTTTTGTTGTGAGTGGTGGGTCAATTAAAATGATGACTGTTTTTTCAAAGGATATTCCAAGACCAATTTTCTGTGCTATTTCCTGTAGTGAAATAACTTGTTGTTTGGTTTGGACAAGAGAGCAAGACCATCAGCAAATCCTAGACAATTTAAACTTATGTTGTCTTTGTGTCTTCCGATTTGGATGTTCTTTGGGCTAGTCTTGTACCATTCCCTCATTATGTATTCTAAAGCACAGTTGAACAGCAGGGGTGCCAAGCAATCTCCTTGCCTTAAACCTGGTTTTATTATGAATGGCTCAGAGATTTCCCCCCTGAACTTGACTTTTGATACAGTGTTGGTTAAGGTGAGTTCTATCAGTTTGATTAATTTTGTATGGACCTCGAAATTTCTTAAGATTTTTAACGTTGAAGGTCTATGGATACCGTCATATGCTTTTTTAAAGTCCACGAAGGTTATTACAGGAGGTTTATTTCGTTTCTTGTAATATGCTATGGCTAATTTTAAAGTAATGATCTGTTGAGCACAGCTTCTCCAAGGTCTGAAGCCTCCTTGGTATTCACCTAATTCTTCCTCTAGTTGCTCTTTGATCCTCTTGTATAGGATTCTGGAGAAAATCTTGTATGTGCATTCTAAGAGAGAGATACCTCTATAATTATCTGGGTTGCTTTTATCTCCTTTTTTGTGGAGTGAGTGGATTATGGCTGTGGTCCAATGTTCGGGAGATTTTTCTGTTATCCAGATTTTTGTTAGGGCTATGTGTAAGGATGCTCGAACTGTACCACTAGCATATTTCCACATTCCTGCAAAAACTTGGTCTTCTCCTCATGCCTTATAATTTTTCATCTCTTTCCACCTCTTGGAATGTTGGAGGATTTATGAGATCAGGTGGAGTCTTGATGGGTGTGTCTGTATTAATTGCTCAAATGGTTCAAATGGCTCTGAGCACTATGGGACTTAACATCTGAGGTCATCAGTCCCCTAGAACTTTAGAAGTACTTAAACCTAACTAACCTAAGGACTTCACACACATCCATGCCCGAGGCAGCATTCGAACCTGCAACCGTAGCAGTCGCGCAGTTCCGGACTGAAGCGCCTAGAACCGCTCGGCCACCGCTGTCGGCCTATTAATTGCTAAAAGTTCCTGGGGTTCTTCACAATTCAAAAGTTTACTAAATGCTTTTGCCGTGATTTCGGCATTTTCCTTGTCATTATGTGCCATTTTTCCGTCTCCCATTTTCAGCATTATCTTTTTCCTGTACCATAAATATTTTTTATTCTTGCTGTTTGTTGTGATTCTCATTACAACTGTAGATTTTTATATGCAACGCACTTTTTTTTCTTTTCAATAAAAAGCTTAAGTAGTTTTGTGATAACCATTTTGCTTTACATCTGGTATATACATATACTCTTAACCGCGTGTCACAGTTTCCACTTCAGCTGTATAGCTTAAGGGTATTTTCCACTACTTCGTTCTTTAAATCTACATCTAAATCACGTATTTCGTTTCCAGTCAGTAATTTGACATATACAGAGAAGCTACGGTCTCGAATTCTGCTCATACAGATCTAAGTTTTTTTCCTGAAAGCTATCTCTTTTGTGGTTTTAACAATTAGCTTTGCTCCTTTTTGCAGTTCTCCTAGACATCAGCATTCGGGGATTTTAAACGTAGCACTATTGCTAAAACACTCTACATCTTATGGGATGTATGCTGCCAGCCTTTCTACAGTCCACTGTTGTGGAATGTCCATGTAGAACTTGAATTTACAACTTTTGCAAACGAGTGCCCATTAAATGTTGTTATTCTGTCGGTTTTAAACTCTGCAAATGGTCTGTTGCTAGGTGCACAACATCCAGCACATCATATTTAGGTGCAATGTAACAATCTTTTCAAGCAGATCTAAATGCCAAAGGAGCTTTATAAAAAGATGTTTAGTGTGTAATAAACGTGCTCGAATCCCATCATTTTCGGCCAGTACTTCGATGATTAGTGCTATTAAATTGTTATGAACAGTAAATACGAGTTTCTTCTATTTTCCACTTGTATCCAGATTTCTCCATACACTGTGTTTAAAGTGATTTGTAAGCCTTGCATGTACATTTTCAATAGCTTCTTTTTTTCCGAAGAGGAGCTTTTATTTCTCTTCCTTCGCAATTGTTTTCGCCATATTCTCCAATTTTCGTTTTCTGCTTCGATCTCTTCCATTTCCAGTTTTCTTTTTCGTACACATAACACATTTTAAGTCGGTGTGATACATGGGTTCTTTTTCTTGGGACTTGTGGGATGACGCCGTGTTGCCAGGTTGAATGCCCATGACATTCAAAGCCTGTGTGAGTCCCATGAAGCTGTCGTCGAAGGTAACTGTAGCAAAATTGTTTGGAATTTCGATTACTTCTTTACTTTAGTATATGTATTTTGAGGAAAGCAACCAAATCAGCGAATTTATCTACTCGTTAGAGTTTTGAGTGTTCACGACAACACGTCTTTCCAGTAAACTGCCGATAGGTCTTCGTATACAGGTCTCACTGCTAGCCGAGCGCCGTCCGTAGGCGCTCGACGACATGAGACTGCTGGTCCAATGATCGTGTCTTTCGACTATATGCAATAGTTTACCGGCAGAACGGTTTCACCCCCACGTTATCCATAAAATATCGCAGGTATAGAAATATGCAATAAAAAATCTATTTTTTGAAACTTCTAGACCAGAAAATCCCCTTAACACCAGCCAGACAGTTGTATGAGGCACTGCCAGTTATCTACTTGCGCGACGAATAGACCTTCGTGGACTCCGCTGAAACGTTTGCCGTATGCTTTCCACCATGTCATCAGAAGTGCGAAGTCGACCTGAATTCTTACCGTTGCACAAGCATCCTGTCCCTTCAAATTTTCGACAACAGCGACGAATGCTTATGGTGCAGGTGGTTCAACGCCAAAACGTCGACGACAAGAATGCTGGACCGAAGTCACTGGCTCACTCTTTGCAAACTGCAGCACACAAAAAACCTTCTTTTGAGTGCACGCCATCTTACTTCGGACACTGCAGACTGAAGGGACACATTGACTGACGTCTAACGGCGATTTTCTCAAACTCTAGGAACGTCTCTTCAGACAAAACACATTTCCTTGCCAGCACTTCCCATGTTTCGTAATTATTACCGTCCGAAATCAGGCCATTATTTTTGAAACACCCTGTATATATGAAGCAGGAAAACTAGCAAATGTCATGCACGAAATGACATGGCTCACTGTTGATACATTAAGAATAGCAGAAACATGATAGCTTAATAGGGGAGAGTGTGTGTACTACTGTTGGAGGTACATTCTTTTTTTCTGCGAATCAGGACCGAAACCATACATGAGGAGTGGTCGTTGTAGTCTCAGAGTGCATTTCCAATAGTGTTACAGATTTTGTCCAATATTCCACAGAATCGTCTTGTTAATGCTCAGTGCCAAGCCAGTGAACCTCAAAATCACTCAAGTTGAAGCAACTGACAGGTTTTGATACGTTAGCAAAATACTGATGCACTGCAGTTTTCTTGTGAGAGAGCGCTTATAAACGCTTATACGACCTGTCTGAGTAGGTAAGGTCTGCGTATAACTGTCCAAACCGAAATATTCAGTGTATTCGTGTGACAGAGTGGCTCAGAATGTATATAAAAATGTTAGTAATAAATTTTAACAACAGAAATGTGGTTTACTTTGTACAGAGTGATCAGTAACGTTATACCAACAAATAAATGTATACTTGCCATTGGACTAAGCGATACCAACTTGTGTCTCAAATGTGGACTAGTGATTACGTTAATATCTCGATTTACTTACTATGGTTAGATTACTATTTGGAACAGTGTAATGGAAGAGGAAGCATTTTTAGAAGAACTGACTGAGATGCATCATCACTACGGTAGAAATGATACCATCAGATGCGATGTATTTCCCAAAACAAAATAATAATGTTATTATGTGACTCGAGGAAAACTTTGTTAAATACGTGATCTGTAAAAGAGATTTAGACACAACGCGGAAACAAAAAACTTATATTGAAGCTGAATTCTATAAAGAATCACATGACTGGCAAAAGATTTCGATTTAGTCCCCCATTTGGATCTCCGGGAAAGGCTGCCGAGGGGGAGGTGACCTTCAGAAAGAGATAGAACAGCCAACGAAGGCATAACAGTCTACGAGTCGGAGTGTGGATTGCCAGATGTTTGAACGTAGTGGGAAAGCTAGAAAATCTGAAGATGGAAATGCAAAGGCTCAGTCTAGATTTGGTGGGGGTCAGAGAAAGTTTTCAAACCAGTCAAACATCTTGTCGAGATCCGACAGAATGTGTATATAACTTTATTTACAATACTTCTGCGAGATACATCGAATGCGAAAACATTGTTGCTTTTTCAACTAGTATTATCTACTAGATGTATAGAGCTCCCATTGCACATCCCTCAGGGGAGTCGAAATTACTTCTATGACAGTGGACAAGGTCTCAGGTCCAGGATACCGAAGTGAACGAAGTGGTGCAGTAGTGAAGACAATGAACTCTCATTCAGCACCATCAGTATCCAAACCCCAGCTGGTCAGATCTACGTTTTCTGCGGTTTCATTAAATCAATTAAGGCAAATGTTCATATAGCTCCTTTGAAAACTACACGGCCAGCAGTTTCCTTTCTCAGTTCGAGCATTTACTCCGTAGTACTGAATTAAAAGTTAATTATAGGTCTAGGAACATTACAGCCACTTGATGGCTTTTGGAAATCGTAAGTCAGAGAAAACAAGTTGCGTTGTACATGCTGTTTTCTTATAAGCCTTAATATCTGCCGTAAAATACCGTAAGTCATCTTGTTCGAGAAAAGTCATTATTTTCGAACTCAGAGTATCTTACAGAACGTTGCTTCGATCGTATTTGAATAATGCATGCTGATTGTTCTACATGTCAATTCAAATGGTTCAAATGGCTCTGAGCACTATGGGACTTAACATCTATGGTCATCAGTCTCCTAGAACTTAGAACTACTTAAACCTAACTAACCTAAGGACAGCACACAACACCCAGCCATCACGAGGCAGAGAAAATCCCTGACCCCGCCGGGAATCGAACCCGGGAACCCGGGCGTGGGAAGCGAGAACGCTACCGCACGACCACAAGATGCGGTCATGTCAATTCTATTCTCGTTCTTGTAGACGAATGTGATCGGTGCTCTCTGCCAATTGTCTGCGCTACTTATGTGCTGTAAATTTTCTTAAGAGTGTAGCTATGACTTCTGCTCTTAATCACTACTGCTCTCGATATATGTCACTTGCAATTTTTTTTTTTTTAATTTGTGGTAAAGTCTTATGGGACCATCGCTCATCGGTCCCTAAGCTTACACAATGCTAAATCTAACTTACGCTAAGGACAACACACACAGCCATGCCTGAGGGAGGACTCGAACCTCCGACGGGGGCAGCCGTGCGGACCGTGCAAGGCGCTTGAGACCGCGAAGCTACCCTGCGCGGCAAATATGTCACTTGTCTTTGTAGCTGTGCAGCAGTTGAATGAAGATAGTACTTCTATTGATTTATTCACAGCTGTAATTTTCAACAATTGCAGTATGTATTTTTCAGAATTAAATTCAGTCGTCAGCTGTAAAGCGTCAATCTTTGTTTACACTTATCACATACAATTTGTACTTTTCTGGACGTATCAAGGCATTATGCTTCTGTGAAGGAAATATTGACATCTGCTAAACCAATACTAGGCTTCCGAATATAACAAACTAATTTGTCAAAACCGGTAAGGCGTAATAAAAATACACTACTGGCCATTAAAATTGCTGCACCACGACGATGACGTGCTACAGACGCGAAATTTAACCGACAGCAAGAAGATGCTATGATATGCAAATGATTAGCTTTTCAGAGCATTCTCACAAGGTTGGCGCCGGTGGCGACACCTACAACGTACTGACAGGGCCGGCCGGTGTGGCTGTGCGGTTCTAGGCGCTTCAGTCTGGAACCGCGCGACCGCTACGGTCGCAGGTTCGAATCCTGCCTCGGGCATGGATGTGTGTCATGTCCTTAGGTTAGTTAGGTTAAAGTAGTTCTAAGTTCTAGGGGACTGATGACCACAGATGTTAAGTCCCATAGTGCTCAGAGCCATTTGAACCATTTTTTGTACTGACAGGAGGAAAGTTTCCAACCGATTTCTCATACACAAACAACAGTTGAGCGGCGTTGCCTGGTGAAACGTTGTTGTGATGCCTCGTGTAAGGAGGAGAAATGCGTACCGTCACGTTTCCGACTTTGATAAAGGTCGGATTGTAGCCTATCGCAATTGCGGTTTATCGTATCGCGACATTGTTGCTCGCGTTGGTCGAGATCCAATGACTGTCAGCAGAATATGGAATCGGTGGGTTCAGGAGGGTTATACGGAACCCCGTGCTGGATCCCAACGGCCTCGGATCACTAGCAGTCGACATGACAGGCATCTTATCCGCATGGCTGTAACGGCTCGTGCAGCCATGTCTCGATCCCTGAGTCAACAGATGGGGACGTTTGCAAGACAACAATCATCTACACGAACAGTTCGACGACGTTTGCAGCAGCATGGACTATCAGCTCCGAGACCATGGCTGAGGTTACCCTTGACGCTGCATCACAGACAGGAGCGCCTGCGATGTTGTACTCAACGACGAACCTGGGTGCACGAATGGCAAAAGGTCTTTTTTTCGGATGAATCCAGGTTCTGTTTACAGCATCATGATGGTCGCAACCGTGTTTGGCGACATCGTGGTGAACGCACATTGGAAGCGTGTATTCGTCATCGCCATACTGGCGTATCATCCGGCGTGATGGTATGGGGTGCCATTGGTTACACTTCTCAGTCACTTCTTGTTCGCATTGACGGCTCTTTGAACAGTGGACGTTACATTTCAGATGTGTTACGACCCGTGGCTCTACCCTTCATTCGATCCCTGCGAAACCCTACATTTCAGCAGGATAAATACACGACCGCATGTTGCAGGTCCTGTATGGGCCTTTCTGGATACAGAAAATGTTCGACTGCTGCCCTGGCCAGCACATTCTCCAGATCTCTCACCAACTGAAAACGTCTGGTCAATAGTGGCCGAGCAACTGGCTCGGCACAACACTCCAGTCACTACTCTTGATGAAGTGTGGTATCGTGTTGAAGCTGCATGGGCAGCTGTACCTGTACACGCCATCCAAGCTCCGTTTGACTCAATGCCCAGGCGTATCAAGGCCGTTGTTACGGCCAAAGGTGGTTGTTCTGGGTACTGATTTCTCAGGATCTATACACCCAAATTGCGTGAAAATATAATCACATGTCAGGTATAGAATAATATATTTGTCCAATGAATACCCGTTTATCATCTGCATTTATTCTTGGTGTAGCAATTTTAATGGCCAGTAGTGTATATTTGCAACTGACGATTGTATCTTATTCTGCAAAAGATACTAGTAGTTGATTTTTCATGGTGAAGTCACATAGAGGACGCATGATAGTTCTCTATGATATTTCATGCCGTCTAAAGACACCAAGTGCGGCTGAAATAGTGTGTAACTTGGGCACATTGTCCAAACGGTGAAGTGCACCCAGTCCGTGGAGAAGATTTCTTAAGAGTGCTAATCTCCCTACAAACATCTAGATAATAAGAAGAAAGGCATCAAGATTCCCATTCAGTTCAAAATTTTTCTATTTATCTTGATAATATCAGTGTCACAAATCTGCATGTGGTGGCACATTTCAAAGACAGCATGTTGAAAAGAATCTTTGAACCATTTACCAAAACTTTTTTAAATTTGCTTTTGAATAATTAATAATGACTTTGAAATAAATCTAATAATATTTTAAACCAAAGATATTGCTATGTATAAATAGATAACAACAAGTCTCAACTGGCACTTCGTCTGTTAATTTTGTTCTAAAATAATGTATTTTCTGTTAAATTTTAATCTTCACATCTTGCCATCGCCAACGACTTGTGGTAGGCCCCAACCTCAGTGACCCACTTGGTTTTAATCCCTTCGCTTTTTGAGGTTGACGTTTCTAATATGTCATCAAGGTGGTACGCTAACCTGTGCTTTTTGTAAGTGATTTGTCTGCTGCATATCCTTGTGATTCCACTTTAGCTCTCCACTTGGTTTAATTGAATATTTTAGAATGGTCTCGGGCAACCTTTGGAACCTTTGGCGATCTGTTGACCTGATTCACATACTCATGGAGCGTCTCGTCGCATGACGTGATAACTGCGCTCCCAGCACATGAACTCAAACCTATTGCGTCTGCGACGTTAATGGTTATGAGGTAAAGCGCCGATATGAGTGGCACCCCTTTCCCGACACGCCATGCCAGCACATTATGCCTCAAAACGGGAATTTTGGGAGTACATTCATTTTATATTCACCCCATCTTCAGTTGTTGTTGTGGTCTTCAGTCCTGAGACTGGTTTGATGCAGCTCTCCATGCTACTCAATCCTGTGCAAGCTGCTTCATCTCCCAGTACCTACTGTAACCTACATCCTTCTGAATCTGCTTAGTGTATTCATCTCTTGGTCTCCCTCTACGACTTTTACCCTCCACGCTGCCCTCCAATACTAAATTGGTGATCCCTCGATGTCTCAAAACATGTCCTACCAACCGATCCCTTCTTCTAGTCAAGTTGTGCCACAAGCTCCTC
This sequence comes from Schistocerca americana, assembly GCF_021461395.2. Lineage (NCBI taxonomy): Eukaryota > Metazoa > Arthropoda > Insecta > Orthoptera > Acrididae > Schistocerca > Schistocerca americana. Next base: position 1,077,127,369 of record NC_060119.1, on the reverse strand, counting down.
TTCTCCGAAATTCTATTCAATACCTCCTCATTAGTTATGTGATCTACCCATCTAATCTTCAGCATTCTTCTGTAGCACCACATTTCAAAAGCTTCTATTCTCTTCTTGTCTAAACTATTTATCGTCCATGTTTCACTTCCATACATGGCTACACTCCATACAAATACTTTCAGAAACGACTTCCTGACATTTAAATCTATACTCGATGTTAACAAATTTTTCTTCTTCAGAAACGCTTCCCTTGCCATTGCCAGTCTACATTTTATATCCTCTCTACTTCGACCATCATCAGTTATTTTCCTCTCCAAATAGCAAAACTCCTTTACTACTTTAAGTGTCTCATTTCCTAATCTAATTCCCTCAGCATCACCCGACGTAATTCGACTACATTCCATTATCCTCGTTTTGCTTTTGTTGATGTTCATCTTATACCCTTCTTTCATGACACTGTCCATTCCGTTCAACTGCTCTTCCAAGTCCTTTGCTGTCTCTGACAGAATTACAATGTCATCGGCGAACCTCAAAGTTTTTATTTCTTCTCCTTGGATTTTAATACCTACTCCGAATTTTTCTTTTGTTTCCTTCACTGCTTGCTCAATATACAGATTGAATAACATCGGGGATAGGCTACAACCCTGTCTCACTCCCTTCCCAACCACTGCTTCCCTTTCGTGCCCCTCAACTCTTATAACTGCCATCTGGTTTCTGTACAAATTGTAAATAGCCTTTCGCTCTCTGTCAGATGCTTACATTTATTTACACATGATGGACATTTCATCTTTACTTACGACGTTTTACAACAGCTATCTTAAAAACATCCGTTCTGCAACGCCTTTAGTAAAGCATGTTCACAACATAAACTGAGGTCACAAAAGTAATAGGATATCTCCTTCTGCCCGGCGTAGTGCAGCATTTACAATGGCGTGGACTTAACAACTCGCTGGAAGCTACCTGCAGCAATATTGAGCCATGCTGCCTCCATAGCCATCCATAATTGCGAAAGTGTTACTGGTGCAGGATTTTGTGCACGATTTGACCTCTCGATTATGTTCCATAAATATTCAATTGGATTCATGTCGGGCGATCTGGGTGGCCAAATCATTCGCTCTAATTGTCTTCAAACCAATCGCGAAGAATCCATGAATGCAAATAGTCTCCAAGTACCCGAATATAACCATTTCCCGTCAATGATTAGTTCAGTTGGACCAGAGGCCCCAGTCCATTACATGTAAACACAACCCCCTCCGTTATGGAACCACCATCAGATTGCACAGTGCCTTATTGACAACTTGGCTCCACGGCTTCGTGGGGTCTGTGCCACACTCGAACCCTACCATCAGCTCTTACCAACTGAAATCTGGTCTCATCTGACATGGCAACAGTTTTCCAGTAGTCTAGGATCCAGACGATATGGTCACGAGCACAGGAGAAGCGCTGCAGGCGATGTCGTGCTTTTGGCAAAGACACTCGCGTCGGTCGTCTGCTGCCATAGCCCATTAGCCCCAGATTTCGCCGCACAGTCCTAACAGCTATGTTCGTCGTACGTCCCACATTGATTTCTGCGGTCATTTCACGCAGGGTTGCTTATCTGTTAGCACTGGCAACTCTACACAAACGCCGCTGCTCTCGATCGTTAAATGAAGGCCATCGGCCACTGCCTTGTCCGTATGAGAGCTGATGCTTGTAATTTGGTGTTCTCGTTACACTCTTGACACTGTAGATCTCGGAATATTGAATTTCCTAATGACATCTGAAATGGAATGTCCCATGAGTCTAGCTCCAACTACCATTACATGTTCAAAATCTATCAATTCCCGTCGTGCGGTCATAATCACGTCGGAAACCTTTTTCACATGAATCAGCTGAGTACAAATGACAACTCCATCAATGCGCTGCCCTTTTACCCCTTTTGTACGCGGTAATACCACTATCTATACATGTGCATATCGCTATCCCATGACTTTTGTCCCCTCAGTGTGTAAATGAATCTAAAAATCTAAAGATGCGTTGCCAGGCTTCTTGAAATGTCATCAAGGAAAAATAAACGCCTGCCAAAGCAGCTGGCTCTATCTAATTCATTGTAAGTTACCTTCAGTTTCAATAGCTGTGGTGTTCTAATATGTCACAACGGACAAGAATTATTTGCCAATGTTAATACGAGTAAAACAAAATACGGTGTTGAGGTAGGCAAACTCAGTCGACAAACAATTAGGAGTAACTTTGCGAATTACTTATGTGTGCTGTATTGAAATCAAAAGCGTGGCTGCCGCTGGTTGCCCGCCCGTTTTTAACGCTATTTTAGGTGATGTGTGCTCATCTGACCGTTTTTAACGCTATTTTACATGATGTGTGCTAATGTGATTGTGCGGATTATCATTGGTGGGAGTAGGAGAGAATGTATGTAATTTAATCTCAGATTGCTTATTATTTTTTCTATCCCATTTTCTACATTTTAACCACATTTATTTCTGCTAGTTGGGCACTGATAACCTCGTCGTTAACGCCCCTATCTGACCTAACCCACAACCACCAACTAAAAATCACCGCTCCCATCTCTCTCAACACCACCTACAAGATAAACGAAACACTTCACTTATTTGGCAGGACGGATATTTAAGACTCCAAAATCGCTTGCACTCTCCAGTAAGTTACATTGAAACTGAAGTATTATACTCTAGGCCATTCACGTTCTTGTTCTTTTTTTGTCAGTAGATTTATGGCGAATCTAATAACCTGTAGTCTTCTCCGCTACTGCAAAAAATGTTTGGCAGACTTTTTAATGTCACTATAGATGCTTATCGGATGATGCATATGACACCACGAAACGCTTCAGTACCATTTGGAATAACCAACAATAATGCAAAGAAGTTTTGTATTTACATCAAGTGCACCCTAGATATTTCTTCTCTGGCCTAGTGTTTATCTGTGGAATGCACGGAAAACCTAAAACAAGGTGACCTGACAGAAATTTGGGCATGCTACTTCCAGAGACGGATCCAGTGTTTCAACACTGCACATTCTCGTTCACAAGTCAGTAACTGGCATCACTTGCAAGATAATCGTTTATTATGCAGTAAGTTGGGTGCATGACAGCATGTAGTAGTTATCCTAACACCAAGATTGGAATGCTGATTGGTCTCATTACTCTGTGCGTAGATGTACTACTATTATCTGGGGTTGTTGAATTAGTTCATTGGTCTTTCAGTATATCTGAAGAAGACAGTGAGGTACGTCATCGAAATACGACACACAGATGCCCAGAAAATCGTCATTCAGCGAATAAGAGCAGATAAATCTGTTTTATACCATTTTGGCTATTGTATTGTTGTTCCAGAACATACTGACCTTCTCAGTACGCGGTTCAACACCTTGTGGTGCCATTTGACTTAGATATACGAGCTGTGATAAAAAGTAACGGGAATTTTTGTATTTCTCAAATAATCTTTATTTATTCATCAACATCAATCTTTTCCCCTTCAAAGTAATCCCTCTTAGATATTATACATTTGTGCCGACGATTTTAACTGTCTTGGAAGCACTTCTGGAACTCACTTTTCGTTAGGTGCTCACCTCCTTTAACGATTCTGATTTTATCTCATTAGTAATGGCAAAACGACGTCCTTTCATGGTTCTTTTCAGCCTCGGAAATAGAAAGACGCTGCATGGGGCCATGTCGGGCGAATACAGTGGCTGACGCAACATAACGGTTTTCTTTTGGTGACATTGGTGTCAGATGTGTGAAGTGTTGCAGAAATTTTTAACAAACATTTTATAACTGTTACTAAAAAGATTGGGTTGTCAGGTTCTGTAGATGCTGCCATGGAATATCTCAGACCAGACATTTCAAGTAACTTCCATAATATGAATTTGACCCTCACTACCCCAGCAGAAGTAATGTCCATCATAAAATCTTTAAGGCGCTGCAGTCATGGATTGTGCGGCTGGTCCCGGCGGAGGTTCGAGTCCTACCTCGGGCATGGGTGTGTGTGGTTGTCCTTAGGATAATTTAGGTTAAGTAGTGTGTAAGCTTAGGGACTGATAGCCTTAGCAGTTAAGTCCCTTAAGATTTCACACACATAAAATCTTTAAAATCAAAAATATCTGATGGGTATGATGAGCCAGCTGCAGTGGCCGAGCGGTTCTAGGCGCTTCAGTTTGGAACCGAGCGACCGCTACGGTCGCAGGTTTTAATCCTGCCTCGGGCATGGATGTGTATGATGTCCTTAGGTTAGTTAGGTTTAAATAGTTCTAAGTTCTAGGGGACTGACGTGCCTAGAACCGCTCGGCTACATTGGCCGGCGGATTTCTAAAGGGATCTGATATTAAGAAGCTATCTACACTTACAGTGAAAATGTACTTAATTCATTAGACAAAAAATTGCAGGCAACTGGTATAATTTGTGATCTGTCAAAGGCATTTGACTGTGTAAATCACAATATCCTTTTAAGTAAATTAGAATATTACAGTGTAACAGGAAATGATGCAAAATTGTTCAAATCTTATATCTCTGGCAGGAAACAAAGGATGTTATTAGGAAATCAGGCAGCATCCAACTGGGAACTAATTACATGCGAGGTCCCACAGGGTTCCATCTTAGGGCCCTTACTTTTTCCTGTGTATATCAATGACCTTTCATGAGCAACATTACCATATGCCAAGTTTGTTTCGTTTGTCGATGATACAAACATTGCAATAAATAGCAAATCAAGTGTAGTCTTAGAATGATCGGCTAATAAAGTATTTGTGTACATTAATCACTGGTTCCTAGCCAATTATTGTCACTAAACTTTGGAAAAACACACTACATGCAGTTCAAAACTTGTAAGGAGTGTCCCATGAGTATATGCCTAACATACAATGAGAAGCAGATAGAAGAAGTGGACAGTATTAAATTCTTGGGATTACAGCTTGATAATAAATGCAACTGGGAGGAGCACACCACAGAACTGATGGAGTGTCTTAACAAGTCTCTATTTGCAATGCGAATTGTGTCAGACATAGGGGATACAGAAATGAAAAAGCTGGCATACTACGCTTACTTTCATTCCATAATGTCATATGGGATTATTTTTTGGGGCAATTCATCAAGCCAAGCTAAAGTTTTCTGAACACAAAAACGTGCAATAAGAGTTATATTGTGGTGTGAACTCAATAACATCCTGCTGAAAACTGGTCAGCGAACTAGGGATACTAACTACTGCTTTCCAATATTTTTATTCCTTAATGAAATTTGTCATTAAAAATATATCACTTTTTCAAACCAACAGCTCAATTCATGGAATCAGTACTAGAAATAAGAATAATCTTCACAAGGATTTAAAGCCACTTATTCTTGTACAAAAAGGTGTGCATTATTCAGGAACACACATTTTCAATAACTTGCCAGCACCCATAAAAAACTTAACAACCAATGAAATTCAGTTTAAGAGAAGCCTAAAGGATTTATTGGTGGCCTACTCCTTCTACTCCATTGATGAATTTCTCAGTAGAACCAACTGATTTGTGATATATGTAAAATGATTCTTTGGTACAGTGTTCATTAAAAAAATGATGATCATTCCACTTGGGACCGGTGGAAGGTACATTAGCTTATTTGTTTCAGTTGTAAATATTTGTCATGTATTATTGTTTTTCTGACATCCTGGAGGACCTCCTCACTACGGATCAATTGGAATGAAAGTAAATCAATCTAATTTTTTCTGCCAAAAATAGCGAACGAGCATTGCAGCGTGAGCGGAAGCATTATCGTGATGCAATTTCCACGAGTGGTTTTGCCACAATTTTTGTCGTTTTCATCAGATTTCTTCATACAAACGGTGCGTAACTTTCAGGTAGTATTACTTATTGACCTTATGACCATGAGGCAGGGACTGATGATGCACTGCCCCATTGTACTCGGTGAAAACAATGAGAACAACCTTACCGAACTTCTAGAATTTTTTTCGCTCTTCGTCTTTAGGCAGTTTCCATTTCGACGATTGGCCCTTGGTTTCGACATCACACGGTTACACCGATATTTTGTCCTCAGTTACAGCCTCCTTTAGAAGTTTTGGGTCGTTGTCGATTTCCTTCGGCAATTCCTGAACGATGTCCGCGCGACATCGTTTTTGGTCGAAATTCGGCAGTTTCGGAACAAACTTTGCTGCTACACGTTTCATGATCAAAACATCCAAAAAACTGCTTAGGGTGAGCCAGAGGATATGCCGACATCATCAGCAACTTCTCTGATGATTAAAATGAATGAAATGAAATGTCGCGTGGTCAGGGCCTCCCGCCAGGTAGACCGTTCGCCTGGTGCAAGTCTTTTGAGCTGACGCCACTTCTGCGACTTGCGCGTCGATCTCTGAAGGTGATTCGGCTCTTTCCCAGAACCATTCTCTTTACTTCTTCCACATTATTGTCAGGAATTGAGTCGGCCGTGTTGATGTACTAGGGCGTCCAAGGCGGCCATCGTCTTCAAGAGTCCTCTAGACCCTCGTTGAATCGTTTATACCTCTCGTAAACTATTGTCTTACTCACAGTAGATTCGCCAAGAACCACAGATATCATCTCGAATGTGGTGCTACACTTTATTCCATTTTTCAAGCAGAATTTAGTGCAAATTCCTTGATCCATCTTTTTCGAAAGTAAAAATTCTCCAAGCACTCGAAAACACGTATACCATTTTCGACTGTCAATAATATGCTAAATACTCAATACAGCTGAAAATGCAAACATACATCACGAACATGTGCACCAACAGGATAAAAAAATTTGAAGATTGGCTGTATAAAGCCTGCGAAATGAAAAAATTCCCAATTACTTTTTGACCACACCTCGTATTCACTTTGAATATTTTGCATGCAGTGTCACATGTCCACAGACAAATTTACAGTAGCCGGAGAAATGAGAAGTGGCAACACAGTGAAGACGGCCAACAAAAGTTACGTGAAGGTGCGATTCTATGAATTTCCCCCAGTCTACCACACTACTTCAGTAAACCAACTAAATATGAGTCTGGGGAAGATCCAAATGAAAGATGACTGCAGCGAGAAGAATAGCTTCGAAAAGAAATGACGAGAGGTTTGCTGAAAATGTAATAAAAAGGTTACAGACGTGTTTGAAAATGGAGGTAGAGACAGAGACAAGTGGTACCATACTGAAGTAAACAATTAATTATATTTATGCAGGTTATCAGTAGAAGGAATTCCAAAAACACAAACATTGTGAAGTTTGGCCGTTACACTTATTGCTGTCTTACACATGCCAGCTTAGAATAAATCAAATAAACCTATATCAAAGTATCTCATATTATCTTCTCATTTATCTAATTTCAGTTTTTACATGTTGGTTTTTCTGAATAAGAAACTGTGATGATAAAACAATACCATTTTCAATCGTCAGGCAATACGTCAGCTTAGCGCAAAATTTTTTAAAACAGTTACTTAAAGGGAAGTTGTGTTCGCATTCCGGATAATTTCCTGCATTTCATTATTTTTTACTTTTATCTTTGTCTAATTGCTTCTGTATGTACAAAAACTAGTAGGGAATCTACAGAAACAGCTCGTCAAAAATGGGTTGTTTGCCACACCGTACACATAATTACATCTTACTGTTTACAATGAGGAAACTGATGAGATTTATTTGAAGTTGGTGACGCTCTTATAATATTATAAACTGTTTGCTACGTTTTACATTTAATGCATATCAACAAGACGCCATCATCTTTGAAATTTGTTGGCGTGGAGAAATTGTATTTTAACGTGTGTATATGTGCATACCGTGCATGCTGCCCTGTACTTGACAATTACACAACGTTTTATTTTCATGTATCAAAATTTTCTTCATTTGGTAAAAATTTCATACTTGACCGTTTTGATGGGAACAAATAGGGTTTATCGCAGATTCTTTCTTGTGCACATGTGTTGATGGTAACATTGCTCTTATGCCTGGTTATTTGTGGAATGTGAAGAAAACCTAAAACTAGATGACAAGACTGACACTTCGACCCTAGCTAAAATTCCGTTTGTGGCTATTTAAATGAAAAGATATCAGTGATTCGTTCTTGTGTACATGTGTTAAACATTCAGTTGCATATATTAGAAATTAAAATAGCTTTCTTTTAACGTGCAACGAGATGTCCGTTCTGTGAAAGTGGCTATTCTCTTCTCACACTGCAGGTTCTCGTTTCTATGGAATTTATTTATTTATTCTTTGGTCATGGACTCTAGCTTATAATTTTCAGTGAGAGCACTGTGTGCGTCTTATAATTGTATTAGCAGAAAGACTAAGATAGATGTAATATCTACCATTTCACATTACTTATAATGTATATCCAATAAATGTAAATATGTGTACAATGAAGATAACGGATAGTATTCTTTGCAAACACATAAAAGGATATTACATATTTCCTGTTACTATGTAACACTGACATTTAGTTTCATTTTTAATACTCACACATACTGTATGCACATTTCTCTTGAGATACATATTTAAATGACATATGAAAAATTTTATTCTCTTTTCTTCCATTATTTTATTATTCCTTAACTGACTTGGGTACCTTGTTAACAAACCCTTTGCCTGCTTCATTTGCAGCAGTCATTGTCAATTTGAGATTTCGTTGTCTTGTGTAATAATTTTCGTTTCCTCTTGTTTATGGTCAAGTATGTTTTTATTTAGGAAGTGTTTATCACCACATGATATACAGGGTGGTTCATTGATCGTGACAGGGCCAAATATCTCACTAAATAAGCGTCAAACGAAAAAACAACAAAGCGGAACTTGTCTAGCTTGAAGGGGGAAAGAAGATGGCGCTATGGTTGGCCCGCTAGATGGTGTTGCCATAGGTCAAACGGATATCAACTGCGTTTTTTTTTAAATAGGAACCCCCATTTTTTATTACATATTCGTGTAGTACGTAAAGTAATATGAATGTTTTAGCTGGACCACTTTTTTCGCTTTGTGATAGATGGCGCTGTAATAGTCACAAACATATGGATCACAATTTTAGACGAACGGTTCGTAACAGGTAGGTGTTTTAAATTAAAATACAGAATGTAGGTACGTTTGAACATTTTATTTCGGTTGTTCCAATGTGATACATGTACCTTTGTACATTTCTGAGAACGCATGCTGTTACACCGTGATTACCAGTAAATACCACATTAATGCAAAAAATGCTCAAAATTATGTCCGTCAACCTCAACGCATTTGGCAGTAGATGTAAAGATATTCCTCTCAATAGTAAGTAGTTCGCCTTCTGTAATGTTTCCACATGCATTGACAATGCGCTGACGCATGTTGTAAGGTTCAAATGGTTCAAATGGCTCTGAGCACTATGGGACTTAACATCTGATATCATCAGTCCCCTAGAACTTAGAACTACGTAAGCCTAACCAACATAAGAACATCACACACATCTATGCCCGAGGCAGGATTCGAACCTGCGACCGTAGTGGTCTCGCGGTTCCAGACTGAAGCGCCTAGAACCGCTCGGCCACATGGGATGGCATGTTGTGAGGTGTTTTCGATGGATCATGATAGCAAATATCCTTCAACTTTCCCCACAGAAAGAAATCCGGGGACGTCGGATCCGGTGAACGTGCGGGCCATGGTGACAATCAATCCACCTGTCATGAAATACGCTATTCAATACAGCTTCAACCGCACACGAGCTATATGCCGGACATCCATCATGTTAGAAGTACATCGGCATTCTGTCATTCAGTGAAACATCTTGTAGTAACATCGGTAGAACATTACGTAGGAAATCAGCATACGAGGGCCGTTCAGAAAGTAACCTCCGGTTGAGTTAAAAAAATACACCAAGTTAAATAAAAATATTTTAATATATACATCTTACAACTACATCTTTGCACTATTTTTCTACGTAGTCTCCATAGCGATTGAGGCACTTATCGTATCTCTTCACAAGCTTTGAAATTCCTTCTGCATAAAAATCACCCGCTTGTGCCTGGAGCCAGCCTGTGACCGCATCTTTGAGCTCTTCGTCGTCATCAAACCGCTGTGACCCGAGCCATTTCTTCAAATGCATGAAGAGGTGATAATCACTTGGCGCCAGGTCTGGGCTGTAAGGTGAATGGTTGATAACGTCCCACTTGAAGGACTCAAGAAGGGCCGTTGTTCTGCGAGCAGAGTGAGGACAGGCGTTATCGTGCAATAAAACGATACCGGAAGTCAGCATACCACGGCGTTTGTTCTGTATAGCCCGTCGTAACTTTTTTATTGTTTCACAGTACACGTCTTGATTAATGGTCATACCACGTTCCATGAATTCAACCAACAACACCCCTTTGGCATCCCAAAACACCGTTGCCATCAGTTTTCTGGCAGAAAAATCTTGCGAGGCTTTTCTTGGTTTGGTAGGCGAATTTGAATGTGCCCACATCTTTGATTGTTCTTTTGTCTCAGGGTTCACGTACTTAATCCAGGTTTTATCACCGGTCACGATTCTGTTTAACAATGGTTCCCCTTCGTCCTCATAACGTGACAGAAAGTCTAATGCAGAGGCCATTCTTTGAGTTTTGTGGTAGTCGGTAAAAATTTTGGGCACCCATCGTGCACAGAACTTACGGTAACCCAATCTTGCTGTCACTATCTCGTACAAGAGAGTCTTAGAAATCTGTGGAAAACCAGTAGACAACTCCGACATTGAGAAACGTCGATTTTCACGAACTTTTGTATCAACTGTCTGAACGAGCTCGTCAGTCACCAATGATGGTCTACCACTCCTCTCTTCATCATGAACGCTTTCTCGTCCACTTTTAAATAAACGTACCCATTCACGGACAACTCCTTCACTCATAACTCTTGGTCCGTACACGGCACAAAGCTCACGATGAATAGCTGCTGCAGAATATCCTTTGGCTGTAAAAAACCTTACGACAGCACGCACTTCACGTTTGGCGGGGTTTTCTATTGCAGCACACATTTCAAACTGCCACAAAAACTAAATTAGCGCAGGTACGACGTTCACTCGACCACGGCTTGATGCCGACTGACCTGTTGAGTGCGTGAACGCACAGATGGCGTCGCTACTCCCCCCACAACCCGCAATGTGACCAATCGGAGGTTACTTTCTGAACCGCCCTCGTACATTGCAGCATTTAGATTGCTATCGATAAAATGGGGGCCAATTATCCGTCCTCCCATAATGCTGTACCATACATTAACCCGCCAAGGTCGCTGATGTTCCACTTGTCGCACCCATCGTGGATTTTCCGTTGCCTAATAGTGCATATTATGCCGGTTTACGTTACCGCTGTTGGGGAATGACGCTTCGTCGTTAAATAGAACGTCCCGTAATTTCTCTTGTGCCCAGTGGCAGAACTGTACACGACGTTCAAAGTCGTCGCCATGCAATTCCTGGTGCATAGAAATATGGTACGGGTGCAATCGATGTTGATGTAGCATTCTCAACACTGACGTTTTTGAGATTACCGATTCTCGCGCAATTTGTCTGCTACTGATGAGCGGATTAGCCGCGACAGCAGCTAAAACACCTACTTAGCCATCATCATTTGTTCCAGGTCGTTGTTGACGTTTCACACATGGCTGAACAATTCCAGTTTCCTTAAATAACGTAAATATCCGGCGAACGGTCCGGACACTTGGATAATGCCGTCCAGGATACTGAGCAGCGTACATAGCACACGCCTGTTGGGCATTTTGGTCACAATAACCATACATCAACACGATATCGACCTTTTCCGCAATTGGTAAACGGTCCATTTTAACACGGGTAATGTATCATGAAGCAAATACTGTCCGCACTGGCGGAATGTTACGTTATACCACGTACTTATACGTTTGTGACTATTGCAGCACCAGGGGATCATCATAAATCGTAATGATTTCAGTATGATACGTTTCCCTCTGGAATTTATACTACAAGAGAAAGGTGTGGGATATTACTATTATGTAAACTTGTCCCATTACATCACGGAAAACAAAAAATATTGATTATTATGGCGTAATGTAAAGGGCAATAGAAAAGTTCAAAGGCGACAAACAAGAGCAAAAAACGTAGATAAATGAAATTAATAGTCTAATTTGCATATTCACGTAATTATGAGTTTACCGTCTATTAATATCATGAGGCACGATACATCAAGTCGCTCATGCGACTGCCGACGTCATAGTTCGAATGTAATTGACAGGTCAACCTAATGTGATTCTTACGTAAAATAAACAAAAGGAATGAAAAGAATTGATTGGTAACTCGATCTCAGGGCGGTTCTCCTTAGTGATGTTGAATAAGTAACGAAAGAACACGCCGACGTGTTCAGTCATTTTACCCTCGAACAGTTCTTAGCCAATCCTTTCACTATGGCCTTTGATAAGAAAGATGCAAATATTCATGCAAAGCTATGGTTGTTGTGATGGATATTATTAGGTTTGACTGCAATTAAATTCCTCTTACACATGTCAAAAAACTCGTATGCTTTATTTAAAGACAAGGTACATAGAAATGTGTGTTTACTCTGTAACAGTAGCATTCCCCACAGAATGGTAAGAAGAAATAAAGTGCCATATCATTTGTTTTGCAGCAAAAGATATTCAGATTTCGTTTCCATCTGACCTCTTCAGCAAAAGTCTCTGACCAAACGATTTGATTATGATTTTAACTACAAACTTATTTTTGCATAGAAAACCAACAACTTACATTCACAATCTAGCAGAGTATTAATATGTTTCTATTGGTATTTTTCGTCCCAGTCTTCGCACAGTCACAAAGTCACATGAGGGCAATGTATATATGTATTTCATGGGTAGCATATACAATGTTATAAGTATCTTTGACTAAAAGTGTCATTTCTCTTCATCTCATTATTTATTTTTTTGTGTTCTCTCCTCTACTATACTGTAGCAATTCTTTCTATGTAAGGTCCAAATTTTATTGAGTTATGTTACTTGGCAGTGACACAATATGCAAAAGTTAGGTCATCCTTAAGTTCTGCATACAAGTGTGTTATGGTGCATAAATGCTTACTTGTATGAATGTCTGATATTTTTGCTATGAACTGCACTGCTCTTTTCTGAATTTGAAATATTCTTTTTAAGAACTTTTGTTGTTTTGTGCATTAGAAAATTTTTATGTATTTATTTATTTACATCTGTGTGCTCCCCAAGTCAAATGCTTATCTATAATACTTCCTAAGAGTTTAGTGTGCTTACTACTTTGCCCTCTATTTATTTTAATATTTACATTTTACATTTCACTCTGTTTTGTTTGAAACACTACATATATTGTTTTAGACTGATATATAAAAAGTTTGTTTTCTTTTAGATATTCTTTGCATTTTCAATGTTCAGGAGTGCTTCGATTTCAAGCTTCCTCATTATGATAGGTTGGTTTCGTTTATCCATCAATGTACTTTCATCCTGGGCCATGCCATGCCAAGTGGACTAGAGGTTCCCGTATGACCATCATGGATTTTGACTGAGTTTTGTATGAACATTCGCACATGTTCCCAGTAAACAATGGAAAAGTTTCATGATCATTAATTCAATACTTCCAAAGAAGTAGTCGTTTGTTTGACCCCTCACAGCACAACTATCAACAGTGGACCCATTAGTTTTCAAATGGAATGTCTCTGGCAATATGTTCTTGAAAGAAACAAAACTAGTCCATCTTGTGCATCCTTTTGCGCTCTCTTAAACGAAATAATAAGAAAAAATTCCTGAGTAGCTTTTATACGGATAATTTGAAGCAAAGACGCCTGAAAAAATAGACATTCGAAAAAAATGTGAACGTTAGGTTTTGTACATCTCCAGAAGTAACTGCGGGATAAACTTGAAACTTTTCACTTAGTAACTTACCAATACAAAATCATAGAACATAAAATTTCTTCTCCTGGTGCTTTCCAGTAGCTTACAAATGGAGGGCAAAGATGACACTTTATCTAAAAACGCCAGAAATGTCTATGTTTGGACCATTTATACAAAAATGTGTATTCTGCATACTCTTTTAAGCCACTTTCATTAGGAAGACCATTTAGACTTGTTTTTGCAATGCCAAGCATATAAGGCCCTAAAAAACAACAAGGTGGAGGTGCATTGAAAACTGACTGATTATACTGCTGGTACTCAAATCTTTTATTGTGATCTACAATTGCTTTGTACTCCCTGAGTAAGGTAATATCAAAAGTCTTGATGCATAGGAAGTGACATAACCCTTTACGACCTGAAGAATTTTAAAAAAATTATTTCACTTCCGAATGCTTTTTCTTATTTGTTTAGCTTCAAATGTTACTACAAAAATAAGAAAAAAAATCCAGAGTTCAAAGTTTTGGGAGGGGGCAGCGTCATGACCGTCAGAGTCAGATAAATACTAAAACAAAGTACTTTAGAGAACACAAAATTTATTATCCTTGCAAAAATGTACAGTATTTGATTTTCAGATTCAACCTTTGTTGTAGCTGTTTTAAATGCAAATTTGTCTTCTTGATTTTTAATTGGGAGAAACATGAAAGTCCTTAAAACATGCCTTGTCCTACAATAGGCACAAATATACATTACATTTTTCGCTGTGACTTTTGCATGGCTTGTATCTCCAAGTATGTGGTGCTATAGTTCAATTCTTTTATCTTGGCGGCTCGCGCATGCCCGCCCAGACGCGGGAGATTGCTGCGTTGCCAGTTGCACACGACGCACGCGCCAAGAGAAGCAGCGCCATAGTATAGCATAGTTCGCAAGCTTACGTTTAGGGGGGAGCGCGCAGTTCATGAAGTAAAGCCACCACGGCCGCATTAACCCTTTCGCTGCTACAGAGACGTGCTCCCCGCATTTCGCGCTGTGCGCAATTTTGTCACTGCACTGCTCGCCTGTGCTGACACATGGTGTTCCGACTGCTTTGACACACTTATCATTCGATTCCACAAAAACTATTTGGCCCAAAAATTAGATTTTTACACATTTTCTTGACTGATACCTTCCCCCCATAAATGACTTAATTTTGTTTCGATGTTCAACGCAGTTATTATGCAGCATTAAATATAGTAAACCATTGCACGAAATTTTGAAGAGTTTGCAGAGGTAAAAGTCCATAGCGTATACTTCCCGTATGGTCGATTTTAGTTGCCACAATGTTGCGAATGAAATATTGACAAGATACCTAAATTTCATATAAAATTTACTGTATAACAATATCTCATTTAATTTAAGTACCACATAGGTGTCGTATTTAATATTGAGAAATATTTCGTCTTTCGCGACTGTAACAAAAGTTTTATTTACACCATGCACGTTTGTCTTTATTTTAAAGCACTTCAATCAATCAAAAGGAAGTGGACAAAATACATTAAACAAAACTGTGTACTTACAAAAACATTAGGACTTCAATATACCATCTATCAGTGAAGTGCTCTGAGCTATGTCTAATATAATTTTTGTGTGTGGCACACACAAACAGCATTTATTTGCTAAAACACTGATCAGCTGACACAAACGTTGAATATTGTGTTACCACAGCACAGAACTACGAAAGGTGACTTGGCAATGGAGGAGACAAAATACTGTCCACTGAAGATGCTTCAAAAGAGAGAAACGCGTCTGGTCTAAATACACTCCTGGAAATTGAAATAAGAACACCGTGAATTCATTGTCCCAGGAAGGGGAAACTTTATTGACACATTCCTGGGGTCAGATACATCACATGATCACACTGACAGAACCACAGGCACATAGACACAGGCAACAGAGCATGCACAATGTCGGCACTAGTACAGTGTATATCCACCTTTCGCAGCAATGCAGGCTGCTATTCTCCCATGGAGACGATCGTAGAGATGCTGGATGTAGTCCTGTGGAACGGCTTGCCATGCCATTTCCACCTGGCGCCTCAGTTGGACCAGCGTTCGTGCTGGACGTGCAGACCGCGTGAGACGACACTTCATCCAGTCCCAAACATGCACAATGGGGGACAGATCCGGAGATCTTGCTGGCCAGGGTAGTTGACTTACACCTTCTAGAGCACGTTGGGTGGCACGGGATACATGCGGACGTGCATTGTCCTGTTGGAACAGCAAGTTCCCTTGCCGGTCTAGGAATGGTAGAACGACGGGTTCGATGACGGTTTGGATGTACCGTGCACTATTCAGTGTCCCCTCGACGATCACCAGTGGTGTACGGCCAGTGTAGGAGATCGCTCCCCACACCATGATGCCGGGTGTTGGCCCTGTGTGCCTCGGTCGTATGCAGTCCTGATTGTGGCGCTCACCTGCACGGCGCCAAACACGCATACGACCATCATTGGCACCAAGGCAGAAGCGACTCTCATCGCTGAAGACGACACGTCTCCATTCGTCCCTCCATTCACGCCTGTCGCGACACCACTGGAGGCGGGCTGCACGATGTTGGGGCGTGAGCGGAAGACGCCCAAACGGTGTGCGGGACCGTAGCCCAGCTTCATGGAGACGGTTGCGAATGGTCCTCGCCGATACCCCAGGAGCAACAGTGTCCCTAATTTGCTGGGAAGTGGCGGTGCGGTCCCCTACGGCACTGCGTAGGATCCTACGGTCTTGGCGTGCATCCGTCCCAGGTCGATGGGCACGTGCACCTTCCGCCGACCACTGGCGACAACATCGATGTACTGTGGAGACCTCACGCCCCACGTGTTGAGCAATTCGGCGGTACGTCCACCCGGCCTCCCGCATGCCCACTATACGCCCTCGCTCAAAGTCCGTCAACTGCACATACGGTTCACGTCCACGCTGTCGCGGCATGCTACCAGTGTTAAAGACTGCGATGGAGCTCCGTATGCCACGGCAAACTAGCTGACACTGACGGGGGCGGTGCACAAATGCTGCGCAGCTAGCGCCATTCGACGGCCAACACCGCGGTTCCTGGTGTGTCCGCTGTGCCGTGCGTGTGATCATTGCTTATACAGCCCTCTCGCAGTGTCCGGAGCAAGTATGGTGGGTCTGACACACCGGTGTCAATGTGTTCTTTTTTCCATTTCCAGGAGTGTAAGTCGCTTATTACAGTTGCAGAAGAGGAATATAAAATAAAGCCAAACGCGCCCGGTGTAAATAAAACTTTTATTACAGTCGTGAAAGACGGAATATTTCTCAATATTACATACGACACCTATGTGGTACTTAAATTAAATGAGATATTGTTATACAGTAAATTTTATATGAAATTTAGGTATCTTGTCCACATTTCATTCTCAATATTGTGGCAATTAAAATCGACCATACGGGAAGTATACGCTATGGACTTTTACCTCTGCAAACTCTTCAAAATTTCGTGCAATGGTTTACTATATTTAATGCTGCATAATAACTGCGTTGAACATCGAAACAAAATTAAGTCATTTACGGGGGGAAGGTATCAATCAAGAAGGCGTGTAAAAATCAAATTTTTGGGCCAAATAGTTTTTGTGAAATCGAATGATAAGTGTGTCAAAGCAGTGGGAACACCGTGTGTCTGCACAGGCGAGCAGTGCAGTGCAGTGATGACAAAATCGCACACAGCGCGGAATGCTGGGAGCATGTGTCTGCAGCAGCGAAAGGGTTAATGAAGAGACAATGCATTAGAAATTTCAAAAAATTGCATTCAAACGAATAAAATTCGTGAATTGTGAATTAAGACACTTTGATACTGTTTCTAAATAAAGAAAATATTAAGCACCGCACAAAGTTTGAACTCGTTACCTTTCGCTTACTAACCCAACGCCCTAACCATTCCGCTAATGCAACTCGTTGTAAATCAAAACTCCACGAGATACAATACAACTCCAGGAGGACTCTAACAACACGTCACACAAAATACTGACAAACACTGTTGGTATGACTATGAATTACTCACATTTCGAAGTACAATAGGAAATAAACAACTATCGCTGTTCTTTATTGCGAAAAAGCGGTTCATGAGATTGATACAAACACCTTTCCTTGCTATCGCCTGAATTAGGAGTCTTATTGCTTGTTTGGTTTAATTAATTAATAGAATATAAAGCAACTGGCACAAAGAATGCTTTTTCCAAATTTTCTATAAAAGAAAGTCTGCTATCAAGACATTGCTTTTGTTCTATTAATTTATTTATGGCTGAACGTCTAAAACTGAAGACACTCGTCCGTGCTCTGCTCTGCAGTCGAGATCTGGCAACGTCGTTCTCTGTTCATTGGCTGACTGTGTTTTGTGACGTCAGATGCGCAGAACGAACCTAAACTCGGCCGCCAACATAAATGACGCGCACTTTAGAATACCATTAGGACTTGGAAAATGTTAATATCAATCATAGCACTTATCACTACATGTAAGCTTAGAAGGTGGATTAAAGAATTTAGCCCCTTTGGCTGCAGGAAATTCATCGTCACCCTGGTCAATCTCATTGTCATTTAACACTCTTCTATCCACTGGTGGAAGTGCAAGCAGTCCTTTTCATAGCTAGAAACATGTAATAATGTCAAATAATGTTTGTGCAAACATAAATTAATTTGTTATTGAAAATTATCCCTTACCTCAATTCGAAGATGTCAGATTTGAGTACTAGCGGTATATAGGCCCATTTTGAATACTCCACCTTATCATTGCTTTTTAGGGTTTTATATGCTTGCATTGCAAAAGCAAATCTAGTTTTTAGGTGGTTTAGAACATGGTCTTCCTAATGAAAAAGAATTAAAGGATTTTGCAGAAGACTTTTTTGTAAAAGTGGATCAAAAATAGAAATAATTGTTTTTTACAAAAAAAAAACGTCATCTTTGCCATCAATGTGTAATTTATTGGAAAGCAGTTGAAGAATAGAGTTTTGTATTTTAAGACCTTGATTTGATAGGTTTATATGTGCAAGGTTTACCCCACAGTTACTTTCAGAGATATACAGGGTGACTTTTTCCACCATGAACAAACTCTGGGGACTGATTGATGAGAGGACATGGAACAAAAAAAGTCGAATGAACTTACGTCCGAAAATTTGTGGTTTCCATGCTAGAGACCATTTATTCAATCATACATTGTCAGAGAGACTACAGTATAATACACACTGTACCAAGCAGCCACAGTTACAGTATGTGCTGAAAATGGTTTCCATGCACCTCAGTGCATGCATGTACACCAAGCAACATGTTCTATCTCACATGATCACATCATTCAGGCTGCATCCTAACAGTGTCAAAGGCAGCATAAATACACCACTCCAGTGTCTCCACATCTGGAATGGGCTCTGTATACACAATACTTTTCAGGTGGCCCCATAACCAGGAATCGCATGGGTTGAGATCTGGTGAGCAAACAGATCATGCAACTGGACCCCCTCGTCAAATCCATCAACCAGGGAAGACACGGTTGACATGCATTCAGATGTTAACGGTGAAGTGGGCTGGAGTACCATCGTGTAGGATTCACATAACCCTTCAAATCATTGATAGGTCCTCTTCCTGCTGAGGAGGCAAAGTCACCCACAAGAAACGCCAATAGTTCGGCGTGTTAGGCGACGTGGAAAGAAGACTGGTCACAAAATACAGTTGTCAGTTATCCCGGCTCACACATTCCATCTGCATCAATGCTGATGATTTCCTGTCATCCTGCCATGGGGGTTCTGCATACTATCCCACAGCTAACTGTTATGAAAGTTGAAGACACCACTCTACATATAGGTGGCCTCATCTGTGAATAGGATGGATGACACAAATCATGGAATCATGGTTGCCTGGTGAAGAAACCAGTGATAAAACTGCTCCCAATGTGGAAAGTCTGTCGCTAGTTAGCCCTGCACAAGCCATAAGTGTAATAACAATTGTCATGTAGGATGTTCTGCATGGTCGTCTGGCTTACCCTGTTCTGGTGGGCCAACTGCCTGGTACTGGAATGGTGATTACCTTCCACAGTGTTAATCACATTTTCCTCCAAGACTGGTGTCTAAACATTGTGGGTATGTCCCTCATGATTTCCTGCACCCTGAAACGATCCTGTCTCAGACAAACAGAAAAACACTGTTGCAAACATTGATTGCTGTGGTTGCTGTTGGCGGGGATGGGTCTCCTGATACAACCTTGCTGCCCTCCGCCCATTGCCAGTTGCTTTCCCTTAAGTAAACACCAGATCGGCAAGCTCTCCATTCAAATACGGAACCATTGTGTACTATGTTCTATCACATCCACTACAAGGTGAGTCAGCAAGAGAAGTGAATCGGACACAACATAGGGCGCTCGAGCATGATGTATGAGGAACAGTGCCATCCTCTAGGAGGAAACCATGCTGACTGTAACTATGGCTACATGGTACAGCGCATAATAGACTGCCGCCCCTGTAACAAAGTACAACTGAATAAATGTTCTCTAGCATGGAAATCATGCATTTCCAGACATAAGCTCATTAGAACTTTTTTTGTTCCTTACTCTCTCATCGATCAGTCCCTAGAGTTTGTACATGGCGGAAAAAAATCATACTGTATAAAGCTAAACTTCACATTGTCTTGTTGTTTAGGGCCGTATATACTCACAATGCAAAACCAACTATAGTTTTTAGGTGGATTAGGACATGATCTTTCTAATTAAAACAGTTTAAAAGAGTTTGCCGAAGACTCTTTTTTGTAAAAGCGGCCCAAAAACAGCCCTCTTTGGCGTTTTTAAAAGAGTCATCTTTGCTCTCAGTTTGAAAATTATTGGAAAGCAGTAGGTGAATGAAATTTTATATTCTAAGACGTTGTATTGGTAAGTTATAGCATGCAAATTTTCAGGTGTATCCTGCAATTACTTTCAGAAACATAAAAAACTTAACTTCGTATTTTCTCCGAGGGTCTGTTTTTTTTGGGCGACTTTGTTTCAAAATATCCACATGCACGCTACTCCGTAAATCCTCTTTTTATTATTATTTCGAATAACAGAGCGCAACAAGTTGTGCGAAATGGCCTAGTATTGTTTCTTTCGAGAAAATGTTGCCTGAGATGGTATGTCTGAAAGTTGCCGAAAACTAACGGTGCACTATTGACAACTGCGCTACGGAGCCAAACAAATAACTAAACAGTTTTTGATGTTGCTGAGCAACAGTAACAATAATTTTTAAATCAACACACCGTCCTTTGGTTGTATTGCTGTTTATTTAATTACGACCTGGGTTTCAGCCTTTTACGCCATTTTCAAGTCACTGAGTTTATGCAATTAACATATACTGCAGGGCATCAAGCTCAAAATTGGCCATAAATTAAGAAAAATATTCGCTCCCCACAAAATTCCATGACATACACTCAGTCACTTGAAAATGGCATAAAAGGCCGAACCTGGGTCGTAATTAAATAAACAAGAGTACAGTCAAATGACGGTGTGCTCATTTACAAACAAATGACTATCGTGCTTGGATATTTATTTAAGCTGGCTAGGTCGCATAAAAAGTCATACAGCAGGTGAAGAATGACATCATTGATCACGAAGTTTCAGAATTATTCCCGTTTCTGGAATCCAAGTGCAAAGACAGCACAAGGACAAACGCGTTACCAGCTGTTCACATAACATGAGATGACAGCCCACTGAGACAGTGTCATATCATGTTACACGTACAACTGGTAAAGATCTTGTTCTTGCGTTACGCTAGAACTTGGACACCTGAAGATAGAAATAATTCCGAAATGCGTCATGCATATTTTGTGATCAATGAAGTTATTCTTCGCCTGTTGTAAAATTTTTATCCATTGTGGGTGACGAACTGCGACTGTGATTTAAAATGGCGATTTAACCGCCTAATTTTTATTGACGTAGCCACATCAACTGCATATTTACTTATTTACTAGAATGGTCGCTAGCCTCCCACGTTATTTTATGCCACACCCTTGTAAAGTGACTATATTTCCAGAAGTATTGAATTAGTGATCGTGAAACTTCACCAATTTTCATTGGAAACAAGTGAGAATGTTCACACAAAATTTCATCAAATTGTGTGATGGTCATGCAGGAACTTCTCATTTGGCATGGGATGACCTCCTCAGTAACTTTCAAAACAACGTCGGTGACTGATATACATCAAGGCGTTGATGCGCACGCTAAAAAGATAGCCGCTTTCCGAATGCGATCACCCACAACTGCATTGCTAACGAATTGAAGACGAGGCTACAGTGCAACACTTGCGCAGCTGGCCATATCACCGCAAACAACAAACTCGCTAATCAGTACCATTGCGTGATTGGCTGTCAGGCCGACCAATGACGGAAGATTACCAGTAGAGCTCTCCACTCTGACGGGAGAAGAATTGTTTTGTAAATAATTATTATTAGGTAACGAGATTACAGTAGATATATACCTACACGATCTTGAAATGCAATAAATATTCGTGTGCATACACCTGAGAGGTGAGTGTCTTTGATACTCTGCTGTTAAGTTGTTTTGTGAACAGTCTGTTCAGTACACGTATGACAGTTTTTTTTGACAACCAGATCTACAGCTGGTATTTGTTGTTGCGGTTGTTTCAGCATTTTCGGAAGAAACTCGAAAAACCTTTGCTAGTGCAATGTCAGACGACGGTGCCGATCTTTGCGAATGCTTATGCAGCCATGAATTAGCGATGAGGCGCCTGCTGTCACTGGTAAGTCCTGAATCATTATTTCTGCCACGAATAATATGTGACACTTACGGGTAATTGTAAAAGAGACGATGCAAATCACCCTTTCCATATGTTTACCTCCTAAATTAGTTATTCTAACCTCGAAATTATTTGATGTAGTTCACTCGTTTGGTAGCATATTGCTTGTGAAATTATTCATGCCAGGAAAAAATTCATCAAATCCCTGAAGGTTATGTTATTTCCTCGTTCATTACAGTAATTTACAAAATAAAAGTGCAGATGATTTAAAGGACAAGTAAAGATATATTTTGAAATATATAATTGAACAGGCATGCTGTTATGACGGCACATAAGTAAAGAATGCAGTTGCTGTTACGTTCGTTTTTGTCAGGATGCCTGCCATTTAATTATTTCACGAAACATTTTTCGATGTGCAATAGTAACTGGTCCTGTCACTTGAGTTACAGTATTAATGACACATAAAAAACTTTGAAATGATATTTTTTTCGTGTAATAACAAAATAATGTAACATTGGCTTCCAGTGAAAGTTGAAACAGTTCTAGCTTTGCTGTGTAATAATTGTGATGACTTTAATGCCGTCAACTGTGTTTTTAATAGGTGGTCAGTCTTATTTATGGTAACAGCTTATATGCATGATTACTGTGCCCAGATGTGTAAAATGAGTAGCGTCTGTGTTTTTCAGATGAGAATTTAGAATTAGTACATATTTTATTAAAGTCATAACCAACTACATTGCAGGCCTACAGGCTTATCATTATGCTTGTATTTGAACCATTGTTGATAATGTCTGTGATTTCTGAAGTTTTCCTCTATTGCTCAGCTGGCCAAAGTTATTGATGACTGCCTTTCATACAATTAACTGTGCCTTTATTTATTTTTATCTTTATGATTATTGCAAGGGATATACACCTTGACATGGAATTGTTTGCCTCTTACAATACTGCCCTCATCACAAATGCATGTGTAAAGTTAGACTAATATATAATTTTTAAATACTCTTGGCAACAGCTTGTGCTTAAAATTCATCATCAAAACCGTTAATTGTTTGTACAAACCATGTTGCTTATATATCTAACTTTGCTTAGATTCTTTACAAATCGCTATAAGAAATGTGGTTGCAGGTCATGATATTGTGATTGTGAAGTGCTTATGATTCTGTATCCTCATTTTTTATACATTTCATTGTATACACTTATATTTTTAAGTGTATTTGACTCTGCAAAAGTTTCAAGAAACATGTAGAAAATAGATTATACTTACATCTCTGTATACAAGCAAACATTAATAAGAAAAGTCATTTAGCTGTTAAAAGCAGATATGCAGTTTCTCTTGGTATTGTGGCTTAGCCTTAATTTATGTGTACATGTTCATTTTCAGCAAATTTTAGTTATTTTAAAATTCCTAATGTAATTTTTCATATTTATTTCACCAGTTTTTGGTTGAGGTATCACATGTAGCATCTTGACAGTAAAGCTGTTTTCTCAAGATGTCATCATAGTTTCCATATTAAACTGTCATTGTGGAGAGTTAATATGCTTTGCTAAATATTGCCATTTAAATTTCATTTTGTATTTAAAAACATGTTTGGTTACAGCTGCGGCAGTCGCAGGCGTACTGTACGGACAATGAATGCTTTCAAGAATGTAAGTTTAAAAGAGATTTTGTGGCCTCTCTTGAGATGCATGTAGCATAATGAAATTTCAAAGTTAATGAGTTTTCTTTTATGAAATGTAATTTTCCAAAAAAGATAAGTAGATCCACAAATAATTAACAATTTCCTTGTATATATGAAGATTCCTGACCTTTGTCATCAAGTTTAAAATAAATTATGTATATCAAGACAGTGAGGTGCAAAGAAGGCGAGAGTACGAATAGATTCAAATAAAGCTCATTTAAAAGTTATTATCAAACTCATGTACATCTACATCCATACACTTAGGATGTCTGGGGAACTATAGCAGTCATTATTGCTCAACTGGAATGTGTTAATGTTTACTGAGAAGATCAATGGTTCAAGAATTGAGCCTGGGGAACACACACTAAATAATTCACCACGCTGATTTTATTGTTTCACCTGCATGTGTTAGGGCGACTGCTTGTTGTGTTACATAAGTAGGATTTTGTTCAAGCTAATTGTTTGTCTTTGATGTCGTAGCATGGGAGTTTTTGTACTGATGTGGTGTACACAGTCAAAAGCTTGAGCGAGAGCACAGAAAATGCCTGCAGGATACCTTCTAAAGTTCAGTTCACTTAGAATTTCTTTTGAGAGACTGAATATTGCTCTCTTTATGGAGGGCCCTTTGCGAATACCAAACTAGAAACGTGTCAGTAAGCCATTTTGTGTTAGGTGTACATTATTCCCTCCGATATTTTTGAAAGAACTGGCAGCAGAGAGGTACCAATAATTAGATATCGCATGTCTCACTGCTTTTGTGTATTGACATTATTGTAGCATGTTTCAGTCTAGTAGAAAATACCCCAATGGTTGGATAAATAGCACGATTTGTTACTGTTGAAGTCAGCACATAATTTTAGTGTCCCGGTAGATATTCCGGCATACCCAGAAGAGCTGGTGCTTTTTAGGGATATGACAATTTACATAATTTCATGCCACTGACAGCCTAAACATTTGACCAGGATTTCTTTGGTGATAGATTTTTCAATAAGAATCTATTATGGTAGTCACCAGACACTTCACTAAGTGTCTGTTTCTCATTCAGTGTCTCTCTCTGTGTACAATGCTATACTTCAATTTATGCCTTATTTGCTTCAGGAATTTCTTTAGAGAGACAGTATACAAAAAAAAGGGTCCCTCAGACCATGAACTGTTGTACAAAGTACGTATTTCTATGGGTTAATGCAAGAACAACCAGCGTCAAAAAATGGTATTTGTGGGAATTGAGCATTGAAATTTAGAGAAAAGTTTCAGTGCCATTAGTGCTGTTAATAGTTTATTTCGCAGTTTCATATTTGACACTTAAAAAGTATGATCAAGAATGTTATTACTTGTGCTGTCTGAAAATTCTGTGGTACTTTTCTTCATTAGAATTTGTCTGACATTGGTTGTTTTTGTACTGAATTAGTTTCAATAACTTTTAGACATTGGTTTTTTATATTATATTTATTAATTACAAAATACACCTATTTTACTGTTTTAGGCAATACAACAAAATTGGGTATTTGTACAATTAAAATTGGTGGATGTTGCAATATTGGAAGGCATTATCCATATAGAATCATCACTATGTGTATCAGTCCATAGTAGAGAAAGATTAACAACTCTTAAAAACTCACATAAATTGCAATTTTCACACTGTAACATTATTCATCATCACTTTCATCTGGTAAATAGTCTACACAGTCTGCTGGACGACATGTAACAGAGTCTTACGTATAGCTAAGTCAGAATATAAGTATTTCTTTTTTGTTTATGACTTTGAATAATGACTACAGTAAGGAGGAAGCATAGCTTTGTGATTCATAATTCTGCTTCTTTCGGCATATGTTTTTGTTTTCCATGTCTTCCTCCACTCTTTTTTTGTGAGAAATGCCAAAATTACTAGTATGTTTCTTTTCAACAGTTACTCGAATTTTCATTAAGGTTAAAACTAGTGTGTTTGGTTAGATTGTCTGGCACACCTAGATTGTTTCCCCACTAGATTTTTGCAAGAAGTATTTTCTTGATAAGTGGAAACTAACTGCTGGTACCTACTGCATTTCCTTCTCTCAAGCACACATTTTTCTTTGGGTATTTTAGTATACAGAACATACTATTTGTTGATTTTATGTCTAGCTCAATAGGTTATAAAACTCCATAAAAATATTTTCCTCGTCTTGTTCATTAAATTTCTCTAAGCATTTTCTTCAACATTTACATGTCTGTTTCAATCTCTTACCTGGCTGTTGTTCTGCCGTTGTCAAAATGTGTTGCTTCCCTTGTATCCTGGCTGGTTTTTTAATATTATGAGTCCATTTTGTTGGGTCAGGTTTTTACTTTCTTGTGCAGTTCTTCCTTTGAAAACTTTGCCCTGATGCTCCATCAGGTGGTAGCTTATCCTTAGCATTGCCATTAGTTTCAGTAACACACAGTTTTCTCTCAAACGGTGAACCAGTAGAACTAGCAGTTCAAGGTGCAGTTACATTGTTCAGGTGTTTTGCATTTGACACTGGCTTCAATTCCTTTCTTTTTTTAGATTAGTTGCGTCACTTTCAGATGCAGAGCTTGCAGACATATCAGTAGTGGTAGCTTCGTGTGTGCCGTGTTCTTCAAAACTATCGCCAGAAAAATCAAGACCTTTGAAAGAAGTAATTTTCAAATCAGATATCCCGAGAACTGCGCGAACTCACAATTTTTCTCATAAGAAATTGAAAATTTTGTATGTAACTACAGTGCTTCTTAAAGAATGTCTGCTAAAATAGCAAAATACATCTTCCTCACCACAAAAACATGTTTTCACAATATTTACCATTAGTGTAATGTAAGTCAGGCATTAAACAGTGACAAGCTGAAGTCAAGGAATAAATAGTGGCAAGTCAAATTCATGTAACTGAGCACATTTTGATGTTTGATTAATCTAAGTTAAGATTGGCTGTTTAAGCAATGAAGAACTCAGAAGATCCTTCACCGATGGAAACATTGGTTATTGTTGCATGAAATACTTCCATGCTTACAGTATGACACTGGTTTTCCAGAAGCTGTGTTCGGTGGAAATTAGACTTTGGTTATTCTCACATATAAAACTTGGTAACTTTCTTAGCCGATTATGCAAACTAAGTTACACTGTTATCAATCTGAAGATTTATTTGAACACAGTTCATTACTATGAATGGTCCTGTTGGTGGAGCTAGGCCTACAAACTGACTTTCCCAGCAAGTTATCGGGGTACCTATAGTTCACTATAAGATTCCAAACCACGATGTAACTCGGCATTTATGTATCTCAAATTCATAAAAAATTGACGTTACTTGTCCTTGCATTAAGCCTCAGATTCATCCAGTGCTTGATCAACTAGTCTTTTAAACTTGAGTCACAGTTCCTTTACATGCTCCCAAGCAGAGTCACATGTTTTGAGGCCGTTTTGACACTGCTCCCCCATTACTCCACTCGTATATCTTTTTATTTAGTTTTAGTTTCCCTTTACAGTTCAGTAATTGTTGCTGTATTTGCCTCGTGGTCATTTCTGCAGTTTCAGTTCAGACATCTTCAAAGTGGTCAGGTCTGTTTGTTGCCATTAGAGTTACTATATTTCCATCTTATGTGTACTTCTGGATTGCCTTTTCTCCAGTGACATTTATAACCAGAGGGCATGGCTTCTGAATTTGACTTATCATTGAGGGAACATTAAATTTGACATTTCAAGTGTCCTGTAATATGAGGCACATTATAAATGTACTGTATCACATAATACTACAAATCAAAGCACAAATTTACAAGCCCACGATGATGATGACCATATAATCTATTTGACAATATTTGGGTATAATATATCCTGACACCAAACATTACATACTATTTTACTCTTTTTTTTTCAGTACCTGGTGGACCACCAACAAATTCAAATAGCTTTATGATGATGCTTGTCCTCTGGATTGCTGTAGCAGTGATATTGTTCACACTACGACCAAATTCACTTCGAAGCCAAGTTGAGAAGCCTAAAAACAATGATTCTGTGAGTATCAGGTACAGTTTTAATTTGGGAATTAGTGAATAGCCATGAATTTTTTTGTAATGCATATCCCCTTTTCTCAGTCTATAGATCTGGAGGATTTGCAGCAAATTTCAGAATTTTTATAAATATATATGTTATAGTTTCAACTTAGATTATATGAAACATTTAAACATTCGTTACCTAGCACACCATTCGTTTCATAGGAGGGAAGTGGAATATACTGGTTCTAGAACCCTCCTGTCATGGCATTCTGTGCCCCTACAGCCCACAATCGCTACAGCATTAGTCAAGAAAAAGTGTGCATTGTAGTGATATCAATGTAATTTATTTATACACATCACAGACTATTTTAGAATAACTGTTAATTGACTTATGTATTGTCCCAAATATTATGTTTTTAAGATTCAACAGACTGGAGCTAACAGTCTGCCACTTCCTAGTAGCAATCATAATGTTTTGTTTGTACATCTCTTGCCTCCAGTGCCCAATTATATGGATCACAAATAGCAAGAACCACAGAATTGTGTGAGTGTGTTATTACTAGGGACAAAAATTTAGTAACATCAGTGAATATAAAGAGAACACGAGTCATTAGGATGTGGGAACTGAATGTATTTTTAAGACAAGTTTATAGTCGTTTTGGTTGGTGGACCATGTTGGGGTGGGGAATGTGTTGGGTGGGGTAGGAAGAGGGGTTGGGGATAGATAGCTAGCAGCTTGGAGGAAGGCAGCAGGTTTGCTGGCTGAGAATGTGGGAGGCAGGGGTACAGGCTAGGCATGTGATATGTGGATTCAGGGACCTGTGAGGTGCAGTGCACAATGAAAATGACATGGAAGTGTGGACTGGGTGGAGGTGACAGGACAGAGGAAGATAAGACTGTTGGCTACAGTGTGTTGGGACAGTGGGTTGACGGCGATTGAAACTCCGATAAACCTCTTGGCCTCAATCTCTGCTAACTGTCTGTCCCTCTGCCCTCTATTGAACAGTTTCCCCTTCCCCTGATCTATCATTCCCTCCCAATACATGACTGTTCTTCCAAATAGTGTTAGGAGAGGTATGGCTCAGAAATAGTTAAAGTTTAATTGGAGCTTTTTATTGGGAAAAATGAGGAATTGTGTGAAATCAATGAGTTGCACTTGAAACTATAATACTATTGAATTTTTATCCAACTGTTATGAAGAGGAAGGACACTCAAGCAGTTAAAAACATGAAGGGGAGGGAGGGCAATTGTCCCTCAAACACAGTGGTATATATAAAAGCTCAAGTTAACTGAGACATTTCTCTCTTAAAGTGCCTCTAATTTAAAAATAGCCAGTTTGTAATTGACATATGTGAGTGTAAGTCAAATGAAAACCTTGAATTTGTAATAACAGATTGAAATTTCGTGCCGTTATCCTGCAAGTTGGTAAGACCACTACAAACAGCATGCCGAATGGCCTGTAGGTGGCAGCATAGTGCAGATGCACACATACCATTGCAGTATCAGCATAAAGATGGCCGCCCCAGTTGCGACTTGCACCAGGGAAGAGTTGACTCCACAGAACATTGCAGCAGTTTGAAGCCATAGTGAAGGAGAACCGCCGAGTGACACTGAATGACATTGCAGCATGTTTACAGATTAGTTACGGGTCAGCACACCACATTGTGCATGATGTGCTCCAGTTTCACAAAGCGTCTGCAAGATGGGTGCCACGGCAGCTGACTCCTGAAATGAGAGGACGAATTGATGCTTATGAAGAACTACTTCAGCGCTTTGAACGAGAAGGTGACGGCTTCATTGCAGGAATCGTTACTGGGGACAGAACCATCAGAAGGGAATGTTATGCTGACTCCCTTTTGGGACAAAAAAGGCATCATTTTGGAGCATTACATGCCTAGAGGGACCACTGTCACGAGTGCATCATACACAGATCTCCCAAAAAATAATCTGCGGCCTGCAATCAAATCAAAGCAACGTAGATTGCTGTCAGCAGGTGTCCCTTCCCAACATGAAAATGCAGGGGCCCCACACTGCCTGTACAGCAGTTGCAACAATCACAGACCTGCATTTTGAGTGTCTTCCTCATCCATCATACTCACCAGACCTTGCCCCATATGTTTGGACAACTCAAAAACGCAATGGGAGGAAAGAAGTTCTGTTCTGATGAAGAAGTATGCCATGTGGTGCACTTTGTAAGTGCTGGAGGACTTGCATTGAGCGTGGGGGAGATTATGTTGAAAAGTGATACAGCTTTGTACCACTTGTGCACAATAAATAATATTTTTTTTAAATATTTAAGGTTTTCATTTGACTCATCCTCGTATTTTGATTTTTGGACAATTCAAACATGTTTTCCTTCTTTATTGATTTTTATAATGGACCAGCCAGCCAAGTCTTAGTTAATGACGGCAGTAGAATTCTGATCAAATGTAACCCTTTTAAGAAGAGACAAATATTTAATGAAAAGTTGCAATTTGAAGGACATTCAGTTTTAAAGGGAATTATGTCAGTTTCAAACAAATTCCACAAAAAATGTGTGTGTGTAGGTAATACAGCTTGTCTCGTATGTACACAGATTACTGAAATAGGGCAAGGAGAAAACCAAGGGATGTGAATGTAATTCTTTAGGAATATTCACTTGGGATGCAAACTGTCAAAAGCTCCAGAAAAGATTTGTAGTAAATAAATCAAATTAAACAGTTAAAAAAATCAATTTTTGACAAAATAATTTAATTGGGTAGATAAAAAAAATCTACTAACCAATTGGCGGCAGAACACACACATAAAAGGGGTAGTAATTAGGCAAGCTTTCGGAGCCAGTCGCTCCTTCTTCAGGCAGAAAGGTTTAAGGGGAAGGAAGAGGGTTGAAGGGAAAGGACTGAAGAGGTCAGGAAAAGGGGTAGAAGAAGAAGAAGGAAACAAACGCACGCGCGCACACACACACACACACACACACACACACACACACACACCCCGCACAGAACAGCAGGTCGGGGTAGACTTACTGCACGAGATGCAAAGGAAAGACAGATACAAGTATCTAGACAAATTGAAACCACTGAAGGTCCACAAGATGAATTAAAAAGCAGGCATGTGTGCAGTTATGAAAGGCTGATGTCAGTGAACACGAAAGCTGATAATGCTCACACTATTTCTGTGATTCTCACTCAGACCTCGCAACTATAGTACACACTCCTACCTGCGAGTCTATTTCCACTGATCTTCAGTTACCGTGAGCTACATAGACAATGTTTAAATGGATCAGTTATGTAAATACTTTTAATTTTATTCTTGATTATTGAATTAATGTAAAATTTTCATACTTTGAAATGAAAAGGTAATGCACTTGTTTCACTCTTTCCAGGACCCCACAGGAAGTCCACCAACTCCACCTCCAACAACTAACTGAAAAATAGATCTGAGTTATATGCTATCTCCTTTTTTGAGAACTAATATTTATCTGAATGAAAAGATCTGATTGTAGCTTTACTTTGTATTGTTTCATATACAATTTGTATTTGCAAGATGGAGTTGATGTACTCCATTGTTCCAGCACTGAAAGACATGATTTTTCTTTGCACAGATGATAAAACATACTTAACTAGGAAGTTTAATTTTAATAATTTTCACTTTTGAAGTTTATTAATGTGCAACATCATGTTGTGTATTGGATTTCTGAAATATATATCTGTTGTTAAAATATTAACATTGTAAAATATTTTATAAATTCAGTTACATCATGTATAAAGTGCAGGTGTTGTAACATTTAATGTATAAACCTGTGTAAATTACTCAAAGTAAATAAAAATGAGTTTAATGGTGCTACTACTCAGTTTCACACTTTTTCAGGTGATCTTTACCTTTATTACTAAGAGATGAAGCTAGTTTTATCTATTGAACGGGTTGTCGGAAAAGAGGAAATTTAGTTTTCTGCAGTTTTTAGACTAATGATTGGGGCACCAGTGACGTAGTTGTATTCCACCTCCACCTATGGGCCCCCCCCCCCCCATGACCCTAATTTATTCCCACTTCTTGCAGACTCCTCCTTCCTGTATCCCCTCCCATTCCCCAGAGTAGTTCACAGCTGCCACTTCACCTGTACACTAGCTGCCTCAACCTCCTACATGCGTTATGTGGGTGTATATTTGTACTCTCTCTGTCTAAAAACTACAGATTCTTTTAGTCTTGTTTGTGTCTCTATTGACAACTCAGTGCCTGTAATGTTAAATGAAATGTTGGTTGTTTTTGTGTATCACCTTGATATTGTACAGCTTAATACTGCAACCCATTCATTCACTTATAAAAGGTGTTTGAGAAAAGCAATGATACTGATTTTTTTTCATTTACCATTATTTTTATTTTTTCGAACAACAATGTTATCCTCTTCAAAGTAGTTCCCTTCACCAGCTGTACAAGGGCAGAGTCGTCTTTCCAAGTCTTGGTGGCAGTACTGAAAGACTTCAAGTGGTAGGGTCTTTAACATGTCAGTCACATTCTTTTGAATGTTCTTCAGAGTCCCAAAATGATGTCCTTTTAAGACATTTTTCAACTTGGAAAAAGAGAGTCAGATCAGGTGAATAAGGGGGCTGTGGAACAACATGAATGCATTTTTGAAGTAAAAAATTCCATGATGGAAGTGGCCGTTTGACAAGGGGCTTTGTCATGCAGCATCCACATGTCTGCAATGTCCAGTCTCTTTATTCACCCTTTTCATGAACCTTTCAAGGACATCTTTGTAAAACAGTTGGTTGACACTTTGCCATGGAGGAACAGATTCCTTGTGCACAATATTCCCAATGTCAAAAAAGCAAATCACATCATTTTAATCTGATTTATTGATTCGAGCTTTTTCTTTTTGGTCAATGAAATGTCTTATTGTGTCACTCCTAGCATTGCCACTTTGTGTAAGGACAAAAGTCCTGGATTCACCACCTGTGATCACACGACTGAACCATTAGAGGTCACTGAAATACTCTCAAGAAGGTCAGCTCATACGTTACTTTGATTGTCCTTCTGCTTGGTTGTGAGGTTTTTCGGTACCATTTTGACACAAACCTTTCACATATGCAAAACTTTGGTCAAAAGTTTGTGTACGGTGGAAGTTCTACAGATAACCCACCATCCTTATTGTTAAACGATGGTCTTAACAAGACCATGCACACATTCAATCTTTCTTGCCAGTTTTTGAAGTTTAACGTCTCCCTGAGTGAGTTTCATTTTCAATGTGTTCTCGCCCTTCGAAAAATGATTTTGTACTAGTGAAAAACTAATGCTTTTGATAAGGAATTTTTTCCATAGGCCTGTTTCAACTTTTCAAAGGACACACTCATGGACTGCCAGAGTTTTAACACAAAACTTAACGGCATAACATTGTTCTAAATTCTGCTGTTCCATTTTCATAACACACAACTGATGGTGCTCTCAAAAATCACATGATGGCTGTAAGGAGTTGAAACTTGGACTGAGCAGCTGGCTGGGATGGACACATTGGTCTACACAAGAAGACCACAGTGTTGCCAGATTGCTTGCAGTGTTGTCAGTCTCATTACCTTTCACACACACCTTGTATGTTTGTTAAAACAGTCAACATACTACTCTAAATGCAGCAACCAGCCTGGTTACCCATTATTGTTTGTATGGTCTGAAAGTGGCTATACATACAGTGTGTCCCAGACTTTAGAGCAAAACTATACACTTGGTAGGCAATCCCAAACTGAGTATTTTGAGATAATGAACCAATCACTAAAAAGTACTGTTTCAGACAGTAGCAGGTCTTGAATAGGCAATGCATGTGAAACGTGTTTGTAAACTGCTTATGTTTCATAACAAACAACTGCCTACTGTATTGGCATTGGTGGTGGCACTTTGAAAAGCAATACATAGTTGCCTGCAATGTGCCAATGAATGAGTTTACCATCATGGCTGGTTGTTTAACATGGAGCACCATTACTTATTGCACACATGCACTTAATGCCTGCTGCAGCAGGAAGTAACGCATAGAAAACAAAATGAAAGTAAAGAGAAAAGCTGTGCAACAGGTACTGTTCAGAGCGGAAAAAAAATTATCAGCATGGATAGAAACTAGGTCATCTGATTCACGGATGTTCCTGACAAAAAATTGTTTACATAGTAGAATTTGAGGAAATGGTATTGGATCATGTGCAAGAAGATTCTTTGTTAAGTACTAATCAACTTGCTGTGAAATGCATTATAAGTATTACTGACACAGCAATTAAATCCTCATTGGAAATGTGTGCAAGTAATGTGGTGTTTTGATTCTGAACACACATTTCAGTCATGCTTGCATTGACATTGGCAGTTGTCACTATGTGCTACTTTTTTTGCTATAAGATGTAATTTATCTTAATAAAAAGAATTGAATGTTCAGAACTTAACATTTATTCCTTATCTCTAAGTACTTGGTCTAGAATGTATAATTTCAGCTCTAAAAGTTTAAAAATTGCATTTTATGGACAGGGTTCTTAAACACTGCATATTAGTTTAATGCCATAGTATTGTTGTTGTTACTGTTACTACTACAACAACTACTACTTTTTGCACCAGAGGTTACATTTTTGGATGTGGTCATGTCTACTGAAGGCTACTCCCAGCTTTGTAAGGAGTTGGTCTGGTGACTTCACTCATTTTGCAATACAGTGTGCAAGATACAGGCAGTGTACTACAGTTATATCTTGTATTTTACTGTCCTTTCTAGACCCTAGAATTATAGACAAAGCACTCTTCCAGTGCATCAATGTTGGGGCTGACTTCAGTTTTAGTATTCCACATTCAGTTAACCTTGACGCTCAAGTCCTTGTATTTCAATTTCTTCTGATCCACTTTATCATTAATGTTTCAACTACACAAAATTTATACTAGGGAAATGCAATCAGGCTCAAAAGAAATTTCTTACAAATAACTCACCCAACTCATCTTAGAATACTGCTTAAGTTTGTGGAACCCATACCAAATAACACTAACAGGATATTGAACACATGTGAGATGTGATCAAAGAATAATGGGAATTTTGTTTTTTCTAAAGAATTTATAATTTATTCATCAGAATCAACTTTGTCCCTTTCAAAGTATAAGGGATGTTCTAAAAGAAATGAGCCAGAGGCACACTTACAGAAACCAGTACCTGTATGTTAGAAGTATTGACCCTGGCTGTTGAGACACTTGTCCCACTGCGACACAAGGCAGTGAATGGCTGTCTCATAAAATTCCCGGGGCTGCGATGTTAACCAGTTCCACACATACAGCTGGACGTTGTCGTCCGAGGTGAATCGTTTGCCCCCCAGAGCCTTTTTAAGGGGACCAAAAATGGTGTAATCACAAGGAGAGGTTCTGGGCTGTATAAAGGGTGCCCAAGAACCTCCCATTTGAATTTCTGCACGAGTGCCACAACTGCGTTGGCTGTATGAGGCTTTGCATTGTTGTGGAGCAGAATGATCCCACAGGTGAAATTGCATGGTCATTTTGATTTGATCGCTTGGCAAAGGGTGGTGAAGGTTTTGCGAGTGATGCTGGGCATTCATTCACTGTTGTCCCATGCTGCAGTCAGTGAATTAGAAGGGGGCTGTGGTCAAAGAAGAACATCAGCATAACCTTTCCTGCACTTTTGTGGATAGCGTTGGCTTTTTTTCGGTGGCGGTGACCCTGCGTGCTTCCACAGGAGACTGTCATTTTGATTCTGGTTCGAAGTGATGACACCATGACTCATCTCCAGCCACCATTCATGCCAGGAACGCATTCCCTTCCCGCATATAGTGCTGCAGATGAGCAAGACAGTGGGCCATTTAACACGCTTCCTGGTGTGACAGGTCGTGCATGTGCAGTTGTCCCTACATGATGGTGTGAACACTTCCAACGCTCAATTCGAGCACGGCGGCTATGGCTTTCACTGTCACTCAGCGATCCTGGATAATGAATGCATCCACCAGCTGGAAGATGTCATCGGCAATGCAGTGTGGAGCTCCAGACCGTGCATCATCCTACGACACCTATCCTTCCCTGAAGCACTTGTGCCATGCCTTGACCCTTGCAAGAGACATGCAGTGCTTGCGGTACACTTGTGACATTCGTCAATGAATGTCTGTTCCTCCTCCTCCTTCTGCTGTCAGAAAACGAGCAACACCTCTTCGCTCTTCTGTTGACACCTCCATGTCACTGTTTGGAATGCGACTGGCAGCATTGGGCGATTGATGCATGCTGCTGCTAGTTCTGTATAGTCACACGGTGTGCACGCATGCCCTCTATCAATGCGCTGTGAACTTCCATGCACTGGTCGGAACCACACCTCATTACACATGCTACGATATTATGCTACTGTCACTGGTTTGCACATTCGACTCCGGCTCTTCTGTTTTTAAATGTCCCTTATAAAATACACTTGTGCCATCTCATTTTCCAATCTTTAAGCACTTCTAGAACTCATGTTTCATTATAGTGTTCAGCTCCTTCAGTGATTCTGTTTTTATCTCATCAGTGCAGGTAAAATGACATCCTTTTGTTGCTCTCTTCAGCCTCTGGAATAAAAAGAAAATGGGGGGGGGGGGGGGGGGGGTCTTGTCTGACAAAAAATCATGAACAAACATTGAGTTTTTAGCAGGAACATTACTGTGATGCAGTTTCCACAAGTGGTTTTTCCCACAATTCTGGTCAATTCATGCAATCAGCGCGTAACGTTCAGGAAGAATTCCTTATTGACCCTTTGGCAGAAACATGATACACTATCCCATTGTAACTGAAGAAAACAGTGAGAAGAACCTCCATGTGTGATCAAACTTGTAAAAAAAAACAATTTTTTTTTTTTTTTTTTTTTTTTTTTTTTTTTTTTTTTTGCAGCTTCCATTAGGATGACTGGGAGGCCTTGGTTTTGATGTCATACCCATGTTGCATAAACTGCTTCACAAGTTCTGGATCATTGTCTACTTCATACAGCAATTTCTGAGCAATATTGTTGGCAAAAATTCCATAGTTTCAGAACAAACTTTACTGGTACATGTTTCATGCCCAAAACATACTGAA
The DNA here is from genome assembly GCF_021461395.2 of Schistocerca americana. Taxonomy (NCBI): domain Eukaryota; kingdom Metazoa; phylum Arthropoda; class Insecta; order Orthoptera; family Acrididae; genus Schistocerca; species Schistocerca americana. The sequence continues at coordinate 1,077,090,164 of NC_060119.1, read as the reverse complement.
AAATTGCTTGGCACAAGCCAAAGAATATGCTGACATCATCAACCACCTCTCTGATGATGATTCAGCAACTTTCTAAAACTATTTTCTGCAGTTCTTTCATAGTGTTGTCAGTAACTGATATGCCAGGGCAGTCGTCGTCTTCCATATATTCTCAACCCTCTTTGAAATGTTTATACCAGGCTTAAACTCATGTCTTACTCAGAGTAGTTTTGCCACACTCGACATTTCAAATATGGTGCTGCAATTTATTCAGTTTTTCAAGCAAACCTTAATGCAAATTCTTTGATACATCTAAAAATAAAAATGTGCCGAACAATCGAAAACGTGCATAACCTTTTCAACGGTCAACAACAAACTAAATATTTAAAACAGCTGAGAATGCAAACGTACATCCGGAACCTGCGTACCAACAAGATTTAAAAAATTACCATAAATTGGACGTATATAAAACCCCCAAAATTAAAAAATTCCTGTTACTTTTTGATTACACCTCATACTGAGGTTTGTTTGACCTGTGGGACAGTTTCAGAGATTCTGAAGAAATTGAACCTGCAGAACATTGAAGATAGATGCAAACTGTCCTGAGAAAGCCTACAGTCATTCTTCCAGCATTCCATATGTGAAGGAAACAGGAAAAGATCTAACAACTAGTACAATGGGAAGTACCCACTGCCACGCACTTCACAAAGGGTTGCATAGTGTGATTGTAGATGTAGATATATCAGTTAAGAAGCATGATCTTTTCCCTGACCGAATGTAATTCGAAAGACCTCTGTCTTTCACGATGAGTGCTCTGCGAACTGAACTATGCAAGCTCAACTCACAGCCTGCCCCCACAGCTGTACTTCTGCCAGTACCTCTCTCCTACCCTCCAATCGGCACAGAAGTTTTCTTTCAGACTTGGCATGATTAGCACTCTTGGAAGAAAGAATATTTTAGAGAAGTGGGTTAACCACAACTTTGGGGGATTGTTTCCAGTAATATTTTGCACTCTGCAGTGCAATGTGTGCCAATTTGAAATTTTCTGGCAGATTAAAACTATGTGCCAGAATGAGACTCGAACCTGAGATCTATGCCTTTGGTGGGCAAATGTTCTACTGACTGAGCTAGCTAAGCACAACTCATGACCCACCCTCACAACTCTACTCCTGCTACTACCTCTCTCCTACCTTCCAAACTTCATAGAGGGTCTCATGTTTGAGTTCCATCCTGGCACCCTGTTTTAATCTGTCAGGATGTTTAAAACCAGTGGTCACACTGCCGTAGAGTGAAAATTAATTCTGGAAACATTCCCCCAAGGCTATAGCTAAGCCATTTCTCTGCAGTGCATTTTCTTCCAGAAGTGGATAGTCCTGGAAGATATGCAGAAAAACTTCTGTGAAGTTTGGAAGGTAAGAGAGACCTAAATGCAAAAGCAGAGCTGTGGAGGTGGGCCATGAGTGTGCTTGGATAGCTCAGCTGGTAGAGCACTTTCCTGCAAAAGGCTAAAGTCCCACAGTTGAGTCCCAGTCTGTACATCTTTTTTAATCTGCCAGAAAGTTTTATCATCAGGCTTGTTAGCTGCAACTGAATGGTCAATACGCATTAGTTCATCGTACAGGACAGCGTTACATCCAGCTGTCTTAAGTGGTTGTAAAATTTGTTGGAGAAATCTTGTACTCTTAGATCTCTGCCTATTTGCTAATGAAGGTATTAGCATGTGTTACTATGTCTCATGAGGTATTAATTCTTCATCCAGATACGGCAGTCAGATGTAGTCCCACTATGTTCTTGTTGTTGTGGTCTTCAGTCCTGAGACTGGTTTGATGCAGCTCTCCATGCTACTCTATCCTGTGCAAGCTGCTTCATCTCTCAGTACATACTGCAGCCTACATCCTTCTGAATCTGCTTAGTGTATTCATCTCTAGGTCTCCCTCTACGATTTTTACCCTCCATTCTGCCCTCCAATACTAAATTGGTGATCTCTTGATGCCTCAGAACATGTCCTACCAACCAATCCCTTCTTCTAATCAAGTTGTGCCACAAACTTCTCTTCTCCCCAATTCTATTCAATACCTCCTCATTAGTTATGTGATCTACCCATCTAATCTTCAGCATTCTTCCGTAGCACCACATTTCGAAAGCTTCTATTCTCTTCTTGTCCAAACTAAATACTGTCCATGTTTCACTTCCATACATGGCTACACTCCATACAAATACGTTCAGAAACGACTTCCTGACACTTAAATCTATACTCTCAGAAACGCTTTCCTTGCCATTGCCAGTCGGCATTTTATATCCTCTCTACTTCGACCATCATCAGTTATTTTGCTTCCCAAATAGCAAAACACTTTTATTACTTGAAGGGTCTCATTTCCTAATCTAATTCCCTCAGCATCACCTGATTTCTATCAGTATCTTAAGTTGTCCAGACAGTTTGTGCATTATGCGATTTTCTGTTTTCATGTTATGTTGCAGAAGTGAGTCAGTGTCATTACCTTCTGAATTCTGGGAGAACCTCCTTGAAACCTTCCTAACTTGGGCAATAATTCCATTTGTCATCTCAGACTGTATTATTTGATGCATAAGTGGATCATTCACTTGCTGGGTTGCAATGAGTTGACCCTTCACACAGTGGCTGTCAGGAATGGCGGGTGATGGGTCTTGACTCTGTGTTATAACTGCTGAGGGGAGAGAAATATAAGGAGAGGGTAGTGCCACCTACTTCCGCAGTGCTGACACCATTATGTCTTATTTTGTGCTTATACAAAAGCAGAGGTGACAAATGCAGAAATATTGGCAGGGCTCAGAGAAAAATTAATATTTTCCAACTAGAGCAGATTTTCTCCACTACTGGCAGCAACAGTAAAAAGGATCAACTTACTGTGGAAAAATAGTACCTGCCAAATTCAACTTTACAATTGTAATATGCTGTATCTATTTGTCTCAGACCTTGCCCTCCTTACTTACAGGTCACATATTGTTTGTACATGACAGCACTGGGGAGTAAAATGACATGCAGCCACTCTGCCCTACCAAAGCTATATTCAAGTGCAGTAATTATCCAGTGGTTCTGTACCTGTAATTATGTTTTTGGCAATAGTTTTACCCTTCTGTGGTACTCTTCAAGAACTCTCATATTGTACGTTTATAGCATTTCCTGGTGAATATTGTACATGAAAGTCTTTTGGGCATGCAGCTTCATCATTCTAGAACATATATTTAACAGTGATAAAGTAACATCAGGATACAACTGCTGACTAATGTCTTCACCACTCCACTCCCATTCTATATGTGTACCACGCAATGCAATGGCCTTGGGGTGGGGGTGGCTTGCTCTCAGCAGTCCAGTTGTAGATGTCAGTCTGGGATCTGCCTTCATGCTGCTCAGCATTCTACTTCCACTATGCAGCTACAGTGTTAGTTTCCATGGTAAATAATTCATTCTGGATGCGTGCCTGAAAGACATTCAAGCAATTTTTTTTCTTCATTGCAATTTTTCTCTATTGCTAGTCTCCCCCGCTTCTACATTTCTAACATTTGTATCTTTACCCAAGTGGGTGTCCTCTGCTTTCACAAGTTTCCCTCTAACTACGCTTAGTTTTATTTTAAATGTTTCATGTAGCTTTATAAGTGGGTGTGTTTTAATCATTTTCTGTCCACAACATATACCAGCCCGTAACAGGCAAAACATGGACTACCAAAGAGAGCCATTTGCGAAACAACCCATCATGTTCGAGCTATTGTGTAAACCCATTCGGTTTTTTACGTTGGCACGACTATCACCAAGTTGTTAGTGAAGATGAGCAGGCATAGGCAAAGAGTGTAAACTGACAACACACAATATTCTGTTGCAGAGCATGTTCTAAATTATGATAGTTGTGACCTTGGAGGCTGTTTCATCACACATGCCATTTCAATTCTTCCCTCAAGAGACAAGTTTCTCACTACTCTGCATGTGGGAACTGGCGTTACAACAGGTCCTTGGTACCCGCCACCCACTTGGCCTTAATTTCCATTAATTTCTTTGGACTCAGTAATCCTTTCTTCACTATCTTTAGTATCTTTTATTTTATGACCTGTCTACTTTTAAGATTTAAGTGTCAGGAAGTCTTTTCTGAAAGTATTTGTATGGAGTGTAGCCCTGTATGGAAGTGAAACATGGATGATACACCGTTTAGACAAGAAGAGAATAGAAGCTTTCAAAATGTGGTGCTACAGAAGAATGCTGAAGATTAGAGGGGTAGATCACGTAACTAATGAGGAGGTACTGAGTAGAATTGGGAAGAAGCGAAATCTGTGGCACAACTTAACTTGAGGAAGGGATCAGTTGATAGGACATGTTCTGAGGCATCAAGGAGTCACCAATTTAGTGTCGGAGGGCAGCATGGAGGAGAAAAATCGTAGAGGGAGACCAAGAGATGAATACACTAAGCAGACTCAGAAGGATGTCGGTTGCAGTAGGTACTTAGAGATGAAGAAGCTTGCACACGGTATAGTAACATGGAGATTCCATTAAACCAGTCTCTGGACTGAAGACCACAATTACTACTTTTCCCCATCCCCCATCTCTACATGTTAACACTCTTAGTAACACATGCACTATATTTTGTCAGGTACCTCTGTATTGCGTATTGCCCATCTTCCACCTTTAAGCTCCCAGGTTTTCAAATCTCATCCAGTGGAGTCTCCAACAACCAATCTTTCCTTCACATGCCATCCGGTAAGCCTCCCCTGGGTAAGTTTTCCATAAACCTCCCCATTCTTTTTCCTTCATCCCTCTGTCTTCTCCTTCAACCCTCCTGCCAGAAAAGCCACTGACTCAGAAAGCTTCCAAAATTCTATACATACATGCGTTCTCCTGCTGCCACCTGGTGAGTAAACTTTTTATGTATCCAATTACATTACATTTTCAAAAGCAGGTAAATTGTTGTCATTTCCTCCTCTCTTTTTTTCTTTGTCGTTCCTTAGTTGCTTCAAAATTCACAGAGGTGTATTTTGTCTTTGCAACTAAATGAAAGTCAGTTTGGTTTTTGCCATGTGTGTTTCACCTCTTTATTTATGAAGCATCTTCAGTGGCCGGTAATAACCAAATATATGAAAATGTATTATGTAACAAGTATGTTACTATGTCACATTTTCTCATGATTTCAAGTTAGAAACAATTTCTGCAGCACAAGTTTCATGAGATTCAATTATTGTTTGGTGTTACTTATGATGAACTGTGCTATCCAAGCACATTACAATGCGTGGGATGGTGCAATATTGGGGTGAATGTTACCTGCTGCTGTAGATTTTGATTTCATGTATGCACATAGATTTGTACTTTGTAACAAGCTGCCTTTATTTTGATTATTGTTGAATTTCTATTTCACAATAAAATTATTTCATAAAACATACTCTTTCATTTCCTGCTCCCCTTGGATCTATATCCAGACTTTCCAGGTGGAGCAAAACCTTTATGAGCTGTCTTTACTAGCTGAAAAATTCTCCTATCAGAGAACAAAAAAGGCAAATATGCTCCTCTAAAGGACTCTAACAAAAAATTGGGAAATCAGCTGCCTCAATCTTCATTCTGACTTCCTCGCCAAAAATTTGGGCATGTGAACATACTTCTCCTCTTTTAACACAGAAGATCCCAAATCCTTTTAACCCAATCTCTCTTTGTAGTAACACTTCCGTTCTCAACATCTCCCTTTCACTACCATTGTCTGTATGTGTGTCTGTCCCACCGGTATTTCTTCCTGTCTGTCTCTCTCTCACTGCCACTGTCTTCGGCCATTTCTCTCGCTCTCCATTACCATTGTCTTCTTCTCTGCCAAATTCACTGTCTCTCTGTCCCACTGCCACTCTCTTTGCCCCATCTTTTTCTTTCCCAGTGTCATTGTCTCTCTCTTTCTCACTTACTGTCTGCTGCCTTTCTCTTCAATCACCACTGTCTCCTCTCTACATGTGCTTGGTGATTCACCATCACTGTCTCCTCTCTCTTTTTTGTGTGTCTTCCACTGGCAGTCTCCTCTCTCTTTCACTGTCACTGTCTCTGGGCTACTCTTTTTCGGCACAAAAAGCACAAACACGATCACATGCCAAAATTTTTGGTAAAGCAGGCAGAATGTGGATCCCAGCAGTTGGTTCCCAATTTTTCTGTCAGAGTCTTTTAAAGAGGAGCACATTCGGCTTTTTGTGCTCTGGCAGCAGCATATTTCAGCTGGTTTCCTCCTTCCTGTTACGCCGGAGTGTGCTGCTTATATAAAGTGAATTCTGTCATCCAGTAAGATTTTAGATTTATGAAATCCCCAAACCACCCTCCCTACCCTCTGGCTCCTACCCTTGTAATCGCCCCCGGTGTAAAACCTGTCCCATGCACCCTCCCACCACCACCTGCTCCAGACCTGTAACCCGGAAGGTGTACACGATCAAAGGCAGAGCCACGTGTGAAAGCACCCACGTGATTTACCAACTGACCTGCCTACACTGTGAAGCTTTCTATGTGAGAATGACCAGCAACAAACTGTCCATTCGCATGAATGGACACAGGCAGACAGTGTTTGTTGGTAATGAGGATCACCCTGTGGCTAAACATGCCTTGGTGCACGGCCAGCACATCTTTGCACAGTGTTACACCGTCCGGGTTATCTGGATACTTCCCACTAACACCAACCTGTCAGAACTCCGGAGATGGGAACTTGCCCTTCAGTATATCCTCTCTTCTCGTTATCCGCCAGGCCTCAACCTCCGCTAATTTCAAGTTGCCGCCACTCATACCTCACCTGTCTTTCAACAACATCTTTGCCTCTTTACTTCTGCCTCGACTGACATCTCTGCCCAAACTCTTTGTCTTTACAAATGTCTGCTTGTGTCTGTGTATGCGCGGATGGATATGTGTGTGTGTGTGTGTGTGTGTGTGTGTGTGTGTGTGTGTGTGTGTGTATACCTGTCTTTTTTTCCCCCTAAGGTAAGTCTTTCCGCTTCCGGGATTGGAATGACTCCTTACCCTCTCCCTTAAAACCCACATCCTTTCGTCTTTCCCTCTCCTTCCCTCTTTCCTGATGAAGCAACCGTTTGTTGCGAAAGCTTGAATTTTGTGTGTATGTTTGTGTTTGTTTGTGTGTCTATCGACCTGCCAGCGCTTTTGTTTGGTAAGTCTCATCATCTTTGTTTTTAGATATAAGTCAATAAATAATGTAACAGCGGAAGAACAATTCCAAATCACTTCCACTTTCAGATGCATACTGCAACGCTAATGCATTAACTTTCTCAACTAAACAAACTCTTAAGCATAAACCGATGATGAAAGGCCAACCAGTCACTTCAAACAAACAAAGGTGAGAAGTGTAACCAGGGAACTGACAAATACTTAGCTGCCAAGACTACCAGCTGGTTCTGTCCTGAAGCATGTTCCATGAGAGAAGACCACACTCGCAGGCTGCTGCACATATGATGTTGCACGAACAGCTGTCAGACAGACAGTGCCCCACATGAAAACTGGTGGAATTTTCATATCACACAAAGTGGGACCACACAGCATGACAAACCCCCCCCCCCCCCCCCCCCCCTCCAAGACGGACCACCACTGGTAGTCCAATTTTAAGTTTAAAGTGCAGTCCACTTATAAGAGCTTTCTCATGAAGAAGTGAGCTTGTGTTGTCATGCCTCCAACTTGTTATAATACGATCGCTTCTGGTGCCTCAAATATGCTACTCAAATACCAGTGATCCCTTTTTCTTCAGCGTATGACAACTACAGGTCAGACACACCACATGAAATGCCAAGAATAACTTTCAAATTGATTACTATACATCCCATCAGCCCAAAGAACCTAGTCTTCCATAACCTCAGCCACTCTCTGCTACCACAGAAACATGCAGAGAGTTCGGGGAAGGGGGAGTGGAGAGTTGAGTGAGTGTTTACAACTGAGGAAATTCGGGCTGACAAATTTTTTTTGTAAAATTTCTTTTTCCTTATTTCTTAAATTCCTTCTGTTTTCAAATGTGCGTCTACAGTTGGCTAGATGCAGCATCCATCCAGACACCCAATGTCCCCTCTTTGACCCAGTTGATGGAAGCAACGACCCCAGCTACTGATACGGCATCGGTGGCAATGATAGGATGCACCTCATCAGCTGCCGAAGGAGCAAGGTGCAGAGAAAGCAGAACTATCTAGCTCTGTAACAGACAACTGAATAAGTTACTAGGTCAGAACTGAATAAGTGAGTATGTGATGCGGCAAGGCACAACACCACTGTTTGATGACATAAAAAAAGCCAAAGAGCAAAACATTACTTAAGCAGGGGCATAAAACTTAATCAGAAAACCTGAACAAGTTCTGACTTCACTATTATTACTGAGCATTGTCTTATGATATTGAGCATTGTCTTATGCACTGCCATTAAAGTAAACCGGAACTGCATTAATGAAAACCAGGTCACAGTAAATTTTGCACACACACACACACACACACACACACACACACACAGAGAGAGAGAGAGAGAGAGAGAGAGAGAGAGAGAGAGAGAGAGGGGGGGGGGGGGGTCACAAATGAGCATTCACTGTCAAACAGTAACACAGCTAACATTTCTCTACATGTCCAGTTAGTAATTCAAAGTAGTATGCAAGACAAGCAAACAGTGGGCACTCTAAGACACACCCAAGCTTACTCAAACTAGTGAACTTACAATTAGCATCTTAATTAGCTTGGCAGCACATATGACTACATCAATAGGTCCTTATAACAAACTATGTCTGTTCTTATAGGCACTCTCCTCCCTAGAATTTATGGGAATTAGGTGACTCGTGTGCGGATGTGGTGCCAACTCCCTCCAGCAACCTACCAAGTCCTCATTGCTGCCATGCCATGATTTGTCACGGCTGTTATCTGTGTCAAAGGTGGACATACTGGCTGTTAGGTAGGTGGTCATAATGTCCTGGCTGATGTCTTCAACACATCTACCACTGTGTCTTCCAGCAGCAAATTTACTCACACACACACACACACACACACACACACACACACACACATGGCTGCCGATGGATGAAGCTGCCAACTTTTCACGTGATGTTCGATTTGTTTGCATATAAATTAACACGAACAAAATATTTTTCTGTAAACAGTAACAGAATATCCGCACGTAAAATATAAGAAATTTCAATAAATCAGCAGTATGTCAGCACAGCCAAAGAACCATGGAAATATAAACTGACGGCTCAGTGAGTGCCTCTCATGCCTACTTGTATTAGTTGTTTTGTCAACAAGGCTGTTGACATAAGAAATTGTAACAATAATTATACTACTATTCTAGTTAATAACCCACTGCAGTACATGAAAGTGACAGCTTGATGAACAAAATGAAGTTGTTTACACAATGTAATCTCTGTTACAACAGGTGTGTTTCTTTCTAGCCCTATTTGTGACATTGCAAGCTAAGTATTAGTTACAAGATACGGCCACAGTAGCATTCATGGTAGTTAGCTACACTTGATGATGATGATGATGATGACCTCATACACAATCAGCCAGAACATTATGACCATGTGTACGTGTGTGTGCGTGGGCGTGTGTGTGAGATATTTATTACCAGAGGAGTGGTGTTAACCATAAATCCATATCCAAAATTTAAATATATGGCCCTTTTCTTGCTCTCCATTCAAGATAAACCAGACAATATTCCAAGAGCCATAGTATACACAGACTCTTCTTTTACTTCGATTGTGAAGCACAAGAATAAAGCTAGCTGTAAACGAATGTTGCAACAACATTTTTGAAATCTATTTCCTTCAACGACAAGTTTTAATCCCCCCACAAACACACACATTATCCATACAAGAAGTACTATCACTAACTCATCACTTGCAGCTTTGTGTTTTAAATAGCAGCTATCTTACAAATGTAAATAATAATGAATGTTCCTAGTACTCAGCAGATCAAAACACAAACAAACAGGCAAATCGCAGTATAAATATTTACAATTTACACATTGTGGTGTTCTCTGTTTTATATTTACCATGCTTAAATTATTAAATATATGGTTTTGAGTCCATGTTAAACTGTAAATCATCTATACATGGTTGGGCATGTCAGCTCAGAGGTCAATAGGCACCTTTTTTAGTCAAGCGCTGTACTACTTAAACCAACCTTCATGCTCAGGAGATCTTTACATAGAATACCCACTTAAATAATAATTAACATGTTAATAATAAAATATTTCTGCTTTGAACTTTATTTCATTTACATTGAAGGATAGATAACTTATTTAAAGAAACGGGTCTCAATTGCAAATTATACCTATGTCCCACAACATAATCAATTATAAAGAGAGAAAAAAAATATTATGAGACATGATTATGGTAAATAAACATTTATTGAACAGTTTCACTTTATGTACATAGCTTCTCTTGTTGATATTTTCCCCAAAATATTTCATATTAAAATTGTTACCAAAAATTAATAATTTGATTTATCTTACATAAATAGAAAATAATCTTTTTCTAATTTAAACAATAAAATTAAAAATTAAATCCTCAAACTGGACTAAATGTACAAAAAGGCCATGTGAGATAACAAGTCCAAACATGGAGAATATATTGATGGCCAGTTACTCATAAAACTGAACATGAAGTCTAGAACACAGATGACAGAACTCCCCAAGGCACAGAAGTTAACAAATTTAGGAGAAAGGTAGCTGACATCTAGAGAAGTTATGTTCTTTAACAGTCAAATATTATTTATTCCTTAGTATTAATCTCAATTATTATAGTCTCCTCTGTGATCATTGAACATTTCTCAAGCTCCCCTTACACACATTTTTATTCCCTGCTTCTTTTATCTATCTCTTGAAGAAGGAATGTCACAAGAATTTGAATTTTTTTCTGTGGTCTTCCACATAGCTGTCATTTTGCTGAATAATGCATCTTACATGTACTTTCTTCTTTGATCTTGGACATTAAATTTAAAAATGGTAGCACATATTTTTAGTTGTATATTGGTGTAAAAAATTACTATACTCCACCTGTGCCTGTCATGTAGCTGTATCACTCTGTATGCGTGAAACAGCTGTCCGTACTTTCTGTATTATATCAGTCATCTTCTCATACTTTCCTGTTGAATCGGGAAGATTTTCAAAATTTATAACATCACAGATGTTGTGAGAGAATTTCTTTGGAGAGGGAAGTCTAGAGTAAGGAGACCTCCCCAATAAAACTGGTGTACCAAGTGCAACAGACTTTATTTTTCCAAGTGTGGGTGTTGCAGCTACCCGAACAGTTTCTCCAGAGCTTCCATCCTCCAGCTCTGCCAGAAGCGACTGTTTCTTTGCTTCCAAGTCAGACAATGATGGTGACTGTGGCCTGGGTGATGAAATACTGCTATGGCCCTGCAACGTAATTAATGTATAATACACTTAAATTAAAGGTTTCTTTATCATACAAAAATTAACTGTACACTGTGGACATAATGTGGCAAAGCAATGTTACACACAATTCCCAAATGTTATAAAAGTGATTTACAGACCTTATTTATAGAAACATGCATGTGGACCCTGCTATTGACATAACCAGGCAATAAAACAAATTTATATCTACAAAAATCAGTTAGGTTACTTCTTCATCTAACTTATTCTTTGGAGCACATGAAATAAATAAAGCAATATTTTTCCTCCTCATGTGTTCTTACACATATTTCACCAATACTGCAAGTTTTCAAAGTCAGGGCATGTTTATTTAAACTAGCAATTTTTTTCTTCTAGTTATAATTTAATATGTTAATTACAGCCAGCTAACATCCAAACAGAATTAATAAATAAAAATCTAAAACTTTTAAAAGATCAAATACCTTCAGTTACAAATTACAAATGTTTAATATTCTGTGAGACGCTATAAGTCACAAAAATAATCTCTCTTCGCCAATCAGATCAGTTAGGAGTAACTACATCAAGAACAGAGAGGTAACTTTTTTATCCATCTGTGAATACAGATTTTTTCTGTCAAATTTGAATAAATCCATGCAGCTATACCATCTGTCTCATTGATACCATGCTCAGGGAAAGAACTTTTGAAGTGACTACCAGAGAAAGGATTAACTCCTCCAAAATACTCGACAATGGGCTCCCACTGGGCTCAGTCCTTGCCCCCGCTTTTCTTCAATCTTTGTATTTCCAACGTATCCAACACATAATTCGGTAAGTTCAGCTTTGCAGATGACTGGACTATAGCCACATAACATGAATCATTCAAGCTCTCCATAAATGGGGGAGATACCGTCTCCAAAATGTGACCATGGAGCCTAAAAGCAAACAACATGACATAGAGGAAGATATCCAAATCAAGCCAATGTGGGACCCTTCACAATTTTCCTTGCAGCAACATATGAAGTGACTGAGTATATCTGATGCTTGGGTGTTATTTTGTAACAAAGTTTGGTACCTTGGGTGTTATTTTGTAACAAAGTTTGGTACATAATATGTACATGTGCTTATGAAATCTCTGCTCATCCAGGACGTAGTATGGCTTTACAACTCTCCTTTATGGTTTTCTCCTCTGCCATTCATATCTCAAGAGTTATGTGCATATTCTCTCTTCACACACCAGCCTCCCTAAGCATTTTCTGTGCAGGTGAGTGGTGAGAAACAAAAAGTTTTTCTCCTTGCACAACACACCTCAGTTTCAACACATCGCAACAGGACTGAGTGCTTTTATTACACTGCACTTCTCAAAATGTTTCCGCTGAAACGCTGAGCATCTGCCAACAATAAATTAACTACAACCGGGTTGGAATCTTCTCATAACATACTGCACCGCACTGTTATGCTTAAGTTTATAGTAGTATAATATAAATTAATCATAATTCTGTACCATGAAAAAGTTAAAAAGGAGGACTGAACATTCCAGCCCACACTTGATACAAAATGTTTATAACCTAGTATGTTTTGAAACACAGATTCTATATGGCATGTATAGTCGTTTACACTTACTGTAGAAACAGGTGAACAGGTTTCCTGGCTACGTGTCTCTCCTCCTTCTGAATCACTCTCTGAAGGAGGAGGTGGTGGTGGTGGTGGTGGGGGCGGGGGTGGAGGAGGTGTATCCTTGGGCAGAGGTGGAATGAATCGGCAACCATCATCTGGCAGCAAGCTCACACATTCTGCAAATGGTTTTAATGACTTGTTATTTACATTATAAGACTTAAAAATCAATATAATACTTTGTAGATATTTGATTGTCAAAATTTTATTAACAAAACAAAAAAGTGTATATTGTGTATTTTTATTTCACCTATAACCTTCTGGTTGTGCTTTCAGTTTGTGGTTATTATGGCTCAGCAATGCACCCACAGTCGTTTATGAAACACCAGCCACAGGTACCTGATATCACTATAACAATATTTGTTTATAATTTCTATAAACTGCAACATTTGTTCTCTCTTCATTAGTACTACGAAAAAAAGAAAGAACCTTTGATGTTTAACGATAAGTTTATTAGAAACTAAGCACAAGATTCTACTTAACACAACTGGACAGGATATTAGCCATGGCTATTTTGAAGGATCAGTCATCATCAATTTACGTAAAACCATGAAAACTTGAACTTGAGTGGAAAGGGGAGGGGAATTTGTGCTCCACTTTTAGTGTCTCAGTCACTGTGTTCAGGGAATAACTAAACTTGCTATGTCTGATTGTAGCACAAACTTTACACTACTTGCTTTTAGTGCATCACTTGTTTTCATTTCTGCATGTTCCCACCAGGTGGCAGCATCTGCTCAAAAACACCTATTTATCACAGTATCAACATTTCTTCAAGAAATAAAAGTAATTTTGTTTGTTTTTAGTAATTTTGGACCAGACTGTGTTCAGAACATACTGTAGTATGCCAATATACGCTACACTAACAGATAAGGATTGTTTCATCAACAACATCTGGCATGACCTATATTTTCACATTTCAGTTTTTTTCTAACATAAATAGTGTTCACTTTAATTATGACCTAAAATTTTGGTAAATCACATCACTTTTCAAAAATAGTATTTTATTATTATTTGTTGGTTAGCTCAGTAAGACTATGGTGATTTAAAACACACACACACACACACACACACACACACACACACACACACACACACACTTGTGTATGGCTACTATTTAGTCAGCAAAAATAAGTCATCCAAAAGCTATCAATTTCTCAGCCTTGTTTAAGTGTCTACATTGACTCAATGAATCTGCTACTTGGATCAGTTACCTTTACTCCTAAATAATTTTACCAAGACCTTTCATTTCAGTATTAGTAATTTACTTGTCTGTCAGTTATAACTAACACACAGTTCTCTAATGTTTGTTCATAAGCTTAACAACAAACAATAATTATGTACAGCTTCTGTAGTCTTTTCAGACCTTTCAATTTTCTCTATCAATTACATCTTATGCAATGACAGAAAAGATCTGCATGTTATGAGAACTAATAGAATAATACAAATGCATGGATCCACTAGACGGTACTTACACACATTTCATTAATGCCAAGAAAGTGCTTACTGATGCAATTTTCTCTGCCTGGTGGGTCACCAGTCCTCAACTGGGGAAAGATTTTAAGGACAAACAGCTATTGCAGTCAAAGTATTTTTAAGACAGACAGTCACATCATCTTTGTCCTTATACTTTTGTGGGTACTGAAATTTACACTAGCAATAATCACCTTTTGCTCATCTGCCACTTTAAACCCAATTTCTGGCTCAGATGGATGAAATATTTAAATCTTTGTCAGTTGTATATTTTAGCCTGGGCATTTATCTGTCCTCCACATGGAGCACTAGGCATGGCTGTCATTTCTCTCACTGGTAACACTATATGAATGATGCTAAGCTTACCCCCACTGTTCCATATCACCCACTGTGGCACTGTAAATGCTTAACCCCATTTGCAAGCAGCAAAGAAAAAGTACTGGGATAAACAAATAAGTGTGATAAGTGCAAAGATTTGGAATCAATAACCAAGTATAATTAACTGTTTAATATGGTACACATATTGTAGAAAAATCCATTTGTCCCTGCAACAAAAGTGTCCAAGTAATAATGTGAAGGCATTAATACTACAAGAACAACATAAAAAAACCTGGACACAAATGGAAGATATACAAAATCAGATCACTGAGACCAGCTTTTATGCAGCAAATTACATATTGTCTATCCATGTAATGTCTGTTACAAATGTGGAAATTGTTTCAGTAACAACCACGCAGTTATGGTGCAGTTTAAGGCTGTGAATGGCAAGAGAGATTCATTTCTTTAATATTATGGCTCTCCAAGCATTTCCACAACCTCTGTGTACATGGCCATTACTGTCAATAAAAGTGAACTGCAGTCCATGTGTCCGTGCACTTCTGCTGACAACTGATGGCAACATTCTGCACATTGGGGACATAACAGTTGCATTCTGCTGGACTTTTAGCTGATTTATAGTCTCTGCAGAATCTCTGTTGTAAATGCTACAGCTACGTGCATGTCAAAATATTATATGTCATTTCTCTGAACATAAGTTACTGTGTTGGTAAGAATGTCTTCAGGCCTTGTACTAGATACAGACTCAACAACTGAATGAACACAAACAAAATGCACTACATCTCCCAAGTTGTGCAGGCACTGGGCTTTGGAAATTGTTAACAGTGTACCACAAATATCTCAGTTCAGGGAAAATCACTGTTATCAGTGTACAGTGCTGTGGGCAATAATGTATTGAGGAGAGGGGTGGCCATAGACTATTGCAGACTGCAACTGAAGCAACAGTCGCACTCCGATTGAAATCAACAAAGTGGGCTATGAGAGGGAAGAGGGATTAGCATTCAACATCCTGACAATATCAAGGTCGTTAGACAGCATGAGCTCAGCAAATTTCAAAGATGGGGAAGGAAATTGGCTGTTCAAGGATGGGGAGTGCCCTTGCAAAGGAACCATCCTGGCATTTGCTTAGAACAATTTAGGGAAACCACAGAAAACCTAAATTACAATGGCCAATCCCCCTGAAGGCAGGCTACAAGAGTCCTGGCCTTAAAACTTGAGAATGTCTTTGTGTATGCAGACAATTCACACAACGCCAATGTCTCAAATCCCAAAACTGTGTTATCAACACCACAACACATATGCAGTCATATGCAAGAACAGAAGCAGGAAGTGTAAGCATAACCAAGTTTGCAGTAACTGTCAGTGATAATCCACAACACTCTCACGGATAACAAATTTAAATAAAGGTGTCACAACAAACTAGCAAGTATTTTATAAAGAGTTAGCATAAATTTTAGTTTGATGTCTCTGTTACCTTTATACTTCTAATAGGGAATGAAACGCCAACATAATTTCAATCTATGCTGTGGTGCCAGTTACTGAATCATGTACATTAAACATATTTCATTAAAAATATTCATTAATTTGATGTTTAACTAATTGAGGAATGTTCATAAATCCTGTACATGTGCACATTTCATACAAGAAATATAATAAGTCAGTTATTTTTGGTTAAACAACACACAGTAACAACATAATATTAATTTTTCATGGAACAGGTAAACTTCAATAATCTGTTCAGGCAAAATAAATACCATTACAATGAACAAGTGTGGAGGAAGCAGCTGCAGAGAAAGAAGAAATGGTTGACAATGTGAAGATGCAGTGAAGTAACCCACCAGGAAGGATATATGACATGCCTTTGGTGCTATAACAGTTGTGCCTATCACTACATAATTATGGAGAAGGAGCAACTGATCTTTAGCATTATCTAGCAATAGTACAGGCAGAATCAGATCAGCTGTGAGCTAAAGTTGGCAGCAATAAGATTAGAAAGAGGGTAGATTATTGGACTGTGCACAAATCTGCCATATCAGACGGAAGGTTTCAGAGATGCTAGCTTTAGATTCTGGAATCTGAGAAGACAGAAAAATGTACAAGTTAAGGTAAATAGTAATCAGAGAGTCAACAAGACAAATGAGGTTCTGCTGCTAAGGGAGTTATTATAGGAGCAAAAAAAAAGTACAGAACTCCCGAGGCACCGAATACCAAGTAATATTTTTTTAGCAAAGTGTAGGGTTCAACTATGTCACCGATGATTTAGCTTCTCAGAGAAAAGATCCTCCCAAATAAGACCATGTGGTAATATTCAGAGAAAGGGGGGGTGGGGATTATTTATTGAAAACATTGGAGAACATTGTGAACACCAATGTTTGCTGACAATACAGGGACACCAATAAAGGGAGCAAATTATCTATGCCAAATGTGATCACAAGAGTAATGGAATAGGATTACAACTGATCCAAGCAAAAAACCTTTATTCCCTATCCAACAAAAACTCATGTTAAGCAATTCCAAACAAATTAAAAAAACTTTAAGGTGCCAAAAAGTGGAGATCAACAGCACAAACTAAATGAAACGCTTATGTGTGACATCTCTTGGCAGCAAGATAGATAATAAACTGAGGAGGCCCTGGCATATGGGCAAGTTAACCAGAAATCTTAGTTCTGCTTGGTGTGCACCTAAGAATTGGTTTCTCACTATGTTGACCTTTGAGCAGAACTGCAGGTACACTTTGCATACTTTCACACAATACAGTCCTATGGCATCTTGTGGGACAATGTAGCTACGGTCAAAAAAGTATGTATTCTACAGAAGCATTACGTAAGAATATTGCATAAATGTGGTAATCTAACATCTTGTAGAAGGCCCTTCAAGGACCTATGGATTCTGGCAGTCATCTGCCAATACTTTTACTCCCTATTTTTTTTTTTTTTTTTTTTTTGTGAGTGGCTCTAGGATGAATGTGAAATTCGCGACTACAATTCAATGTAGACTTTGGCGGCAATGTCAAAGGTTTAGAATGGCGTTTTATATTCTGGTGTGAAAGCATATAACAGGTTGCTGGTAGACATTAGGCAGGAAATTGGAAATGTCCAGATATTACAAAACAAAGTGAAGGAGTATCTATTTAGCCACTACTACAAATTATTAAGATCTGAGGAGCCCAGGATGTACAAACAGAATTAATTTTTACAGTACACAGACAACCGATATTGTTCTTTCTTTGAAATCAATAATACTACACAAATGCTTAGTATATAAAACTGTGTGTGTGTGCGTGCGTGTGTGTGTGTGTGTGTGTGTGTAATAAAGCAGTACATCAATTTAAAAAAAATTGTACACTTTGGGGGTTATAACCTCCTAGATGCATAGTTTCCCAGGTGCGAGAGGGATTGTGTGCAGGTGGAAAAGTAAGAGGGGGGGGGGGGGGGGGGGGGGAGTTGGATGTAATGAGGCAGAGGAGGATGTGGACAGAGAAGGAGGAAGGAGGAAGATATGTTCCAAGAGAGTGCGAGAGTGCAGAAGAGATTGACAGAGAATGGGAGGAGAAGATGGGAAGACAAGAGCATGTGGAGGAGGAGATGGAAAAGATAGAAGTGGGAGGATGAGGTGGGCAGAAATGGTGTCGAGAAGAGGTGGACAGAAATGTGATCAGGGAGAGGGGGACACAGAGAGTGGGCAGGAGGTGTGTGCAGTATGTTTTGAACAAGTACGCAGGCACAGGTGCGGGGAAATGGCTAGCACATGCACACGTGTGTGTGTGTGTGTGTGTGTGTGTGTAAAGCACAATGTCACCATGTTTGTATGTACATCCAGCATCTCCTCCAAAACACCTGGATCGATTTCAATCGTATCTGAAAAACCAACAACCCCTGCATGACAGGTATTTTGTGTTGAGTAGTATCAGCCAACTTTATCGACCTGTTTTGCAGGGGTTACATGCGTGGATGGGCATGGCTGGGGAGAAGGTTGATACGGATAGAAGGGTGGATGAAAAGAGAGGGGAGGCAGGAGAGGATGGATAGGGAGAGGGGGCCATGAGGAGAAGACGGCTACACGGAGACGGGCACGAGAAGATGGCTACAGAGAGGCAGGCAGAAGAAAATTGCTAAGGACGAGGAGATGGACAGGGACAAGAGGGGGGGGGGGGGGGGGGGGGGAGAGACAGACATACAGAGATGGAAGGATGAGGTGAACAGAGAGAGCAGGGAGAAGAGTTGGACATAGCAAGGGGGAGGAGGATTCTCTGGTGTTTCAGCAGATATTCACAGTTTCATACTTGCAAAGCATAGTTAGAGTCAGCTCAAACAAATACTACTCATCAGGTCCTTTATGTGACACCCAGCATTGACGGAAAAAGTCAGTTAGTTTCCCATTACAAAGAAAATTATTTTTAAATCTAAATTTTACATGCTAACAGGGACAGTAAACCACTAAGAATAACCAGTACTCCATTTGCGAAAGCATAGCCATGGCACCACTTCTCTGCCACTGCTAGAGTATTTATTATTATTTGTGTTTTACTGTCTCTGTTGGTACATATCAATAACAAGAATATTACACTAGACTAATTTGAGACTGCCCTGTCTAATGCGCACATAAAATTCTGATTTAAAGATCATTTAGTTTTTAACGGAAAACAACCCAATGCTTTCTATAAAAACTGGGTGTCACATGAGACACATAATGAGAAGTATATGGATGGGTTGGTTGGGAAAGGAGTGAGACAGGGTTGTAGCCTTTCCCCGATGTTATTCAATCTGTATATTGAGCAAGCAGTAAAGAAAACAAAAGAAAAATTCGGAGTAGGTATTAAAATTCATGGAGAAGAAGTAAAAACTTTGAGGTTCGCCGATGACATTGTAATTCTGTCAGAGACAGCAAAGGACTTGGAAGAGCAGTTGAACGGAATGGACAGTGTCTTGAAAGGAGGATATAAGATGAACATCAACAAAAGCAAAACGAGGATAATGGAATGTAGTCAAATTAAGTCGGGTGATGCTGAGGGAATTAGATTAGGAAATGAGACACTTAGAGTAGTAAAGGAGTTTTGCTATTTAGGGAGTAAAATAACCGATGATGGTCGAAGCAGAGAGGATATAAAATGTAGACTGGCAATGGCAAGGAAAGCGTTTCTCAAGAAGAGAAACTTGTTAACATCGAGTATAGATTTAAGTGTCAGGAAGTCGTTTCTGAAAGTATTTGTATGGAGTGTAGCCATGTATGGAAGTGAAATATGGACGATAACTAGTTTGGACAAGAAGAGAATAGAAGCTTTCGAAATGTGGTGCTACAGAAGAATGCTGAAGATAAGGTGGGTAGATCACGTAACTAATGAGGAGGTATTGAGTAGGATTGGGGAGAAGAGGAGTTTGTGGCACAACTTGACTAGAAGAAGGGATCGGTTGGTAGGACATGTTTTGAGGCATCGAGGGATCACAAATTTAGCATTGGAGGGCACCGTGGAGGGTAAAAATCGTAGAGGGAGACCAAGAGATGAATACACTAAGCAGATTCAGAAGGATGTAGGTTGCAGTAGGTACTGGGAGATGAAGAAGCTTGCACAGGATAGAGTAGCATGGAAAGCTGCATCAAACCAGTCTCAGGACTGAAGACCACAACAACAACAACAACAATGGATGGGCTGACTACAACAAAAAATTGCAAGAACTAAATTGTAAATATCTGCTGAAACACCAGATAAAATTCCACCGGTGACTCATAAGAGAGACACTCAATTATTAAGCAGCGTGTGTGTGTGTGTGTGTGTGTGTGTGTGTGTGTGTGTGTGTGCGCGCGCGCGCGCGCGCGCGCGCGTGCCAAGCACCACCTTTCATATCCCTTAACTATTGGACCAAATTTTATACATATACAGCAAACTCCACAAGTATCAGCATTTTTGGGGTTAGAACTTCCTAGCTTCCAGAGGAATGGATATACATGTGAAAAAGGGTTTCCTCTTCGACATCTAGGCTGCCGACACAAATGCCATATCATGGGGGCAATATTGGCATGTGATGTAGGGGCTACAGGAGAAGATAGTCACAGCTGAGTAGAGACACGGAGGAGGAGGGAATGGACACAGAGGGTTGACAGAGAGAGGGGTTTGGTGGAGATGGATGGAGAGAGGGGTGAAGAGATGATCAGAGAGAGAATGGAAGTGGCAGTGGACAGAGAAATGGGAGAACTCAGCATGCAGTACAGTAGAAGAGGAATGGACAGCTCTGTAAAGGGCAATCACAGAAGCTGGAAAGAAAACCATACGTACAAAGACAGTAAGTGCGAAGAAATCATAGGTAACAGAAGAAATACTTCAGTTGATCAATGAAAGAAGGAAGTACAAAATTTTCAGGTAAATTCAGAAATACAAGTCGCTAAGGAAGAAAATAAATAGGAAGTGCAGGGAAATAGCTGCATGGAAAATGCGAAGAAATCGAAAAAGAAATGATTGCCAGAAGGACTGACTCAGCATACAGGACAATCAAAAAAACCTTCAGTGACAATAAAAGCAAGGGTGGTAGCATAAAGAGTGCAACAGGAATTCCACTGTTAAATGCAGAGGAGAGAACAGATAGGTGGAAAGAATACAGTGAAGGCCTCTATGAGGGGGAAGATTAGTCTGATGTGATAAAAGGACAAACAGGAGTCGATTTAGAAGAGTTAGGGGATCCAGTATTAAAATTAAAATTTGAGAGAGCTTTGGAGGACTTAAGATCAAATAAGGCAAAAGGGATAAATAACATTTCATCAGAATTTCTAAAATAATTGGGGGACGTGGCAACAAAACAACTCTTCATGTTGGTGTGTGGAATGTATGAGTCTGGCGCCAAACCATCTGACTTTCGGAAAAATATCATCCACACAATTCCGAAGAATGCAAGAGCTGACAAGTGCAAGAATTATCGCACATTATCGCACAATCAGCTTAACAGCTCATGCATCCCAGTTGCTAACAAGGATAATCTACAGAAGAATAGAAAAGAAAATTGAGGATGTGCTAAATGACGATCAGCTAGGCTTTAGAAAAGGTAAAGGCATTCGAGAGGCAATTCTTATGTTGCAGTTGATAATGCAAGCAAGACTAAAGAAAAATCTAGACACATTCATTGGATTTGTCAACCTGAAAAAAGGGTTCTACAATGTAAAATGGTGCAAGACATTTGAAATTCTGACAAAAGTAGGGGTAAGCTACAGGGAGAGAAGGGTGATATACAATATGTACAAGAGCCAAAAGAGAATAGTAAGAGTGATGACCAAGAACGAAGCACTAGGGTGGGAGATAGGGATGTAGTCTTTCCCCCCTACTGTTCAATCTGTACATCAAAGAAGCAATGACAAAAAGAAAAGAAAGGTTCAGGAGTGGAATTATAATTCAAGGTGAAAGGATATCAAATATACGATTTGCTGATGATGTTCCTATCCCGAGTAAAAGTGAAGAAGAATTACATGATATGCTAAATGGAATGCACAGTCTAATGAGTACAGAATATTGACTGAGAGTAAATTGAAGAAAGACGAAAGTAATGAGAAGTAGCAGAAATGAGAACAGTGAGAAACTTAACATCAGGATTGATGGTCATGAAGTAGATGAAGTTAAGGGATGCAGCAAAATAACCAATGATGAACGGATCAAGGAGGAGATCAAAAGTAGACTAGCACTGGCAAAAAGGGTATTCCTGGCCAAGAAAAGTCTACTAGTATCAAACATAGGCCTTAAATTGAAGAAGAAATTTCTGAGAATGTACGTCTGGAGTACATCATTGTATGGTAGAGAAACATGGACTGTGCGATAACCGGGAAAGAAGAGAATCAAAGCATTTAGGATGTGGTGCTAAATGTGAATGTTGAAAATTACATCAACTGAGAAGGTAAGGAATGAGGAGGTTCTGCGCAGAATCAATGAGGAAAGGAATATGTGGAAAATACTGACAAGGAGAAGGGACAGCATGATATGACATCTGTTTAAGACATCAGAGAATGACTTCCATGGTACTAGACGGAGCTGTAGAGGGCAAAATCTGTAGAGAAAGATAAAGATTGGGACACATCCAGCAAATAACTGAGGACGTAGGTAGCAACTGCTACTCTGAGACAAGGAGGTTGGCACAGGAGAGGAATTTGTGGTGGGCTGTATCAAACCAGTCAGATGACTAATGACCCCTCCCCCAAAAAATAAAAATAAAAGTAGCCTGCAGTGGCTGCTTCTGTTTGTTTAATTTATAACATAATGTATGAATGAATGAGTTAGCAACACCACCCAGTGAATCAACAGAGTAACCAACTCTGCTACAGTTGTGTGCTAATTATGAGGCAGGATCACGAGCTGTTCTGTGCAGAAAGGGATGGAGAATACTTTGCGGGGCACTAATGTGCTTTTTGCCATTAATGGACATGGCACACTTGAGCTGTTCTCCCTCCTCGCAACTGGCAACACTGGGGTAGGAACTATGTAGTAACAGTGTACGTGATTTTGATACTTAAAAGATTATACACTCAGTGTTTCCTTGATGTCACCCGTAATAAACACTACAATGGTTGAATAGGCACACAATACCTACACTACCATGAAAACCAACATTAAATGTTCTCTGTAATCACTCAGTAAGGCGTATTTTGCATACTAATCTAAAATTTCATCCCTACAAAATGGCCATTGTGCAAAAATTAAACCCAAGAGATTATGAACAGCATCTAAATTTTGCCCGAGAAATGGAGGCCATATTTGAGCAAAATGACCACATTATTTTGCTTATGAGTGATGAAGCTCATTTCCATATGATTGGAATGGTAAACCAGCAGAACTGTCGTTATTGGGCCAGTGAAAACCCAAAACTACTGCATGAGAAACCATTACATAGTCCCAAGGTGACTGTTTGGTTGCTGTGACAGGTACAGATGTTATTGGTCCATACTTTTTCCAAGATGAGAACAGGAACACTGTAACCATAATCTCTGAACGATATAGAGAGATGATCACTGAATTCTTCCTACCTAAATTAAGAAGAAAACATATTCCTATCCGGCGAGTGTGGTTTCAGCAGAATGGAGCTACATCTCACACGGCAAGATTGACTATGGAAGCAATTAAGACTGTTTCTCGTGGTAGAGTTATTTCTCAGTTCGGGGACATTCATTGGCCGCCTCAATCCCCTGATCTATCCATGTGTGACTACTTTTTGCGGGGTTGCCTCAAATCATGTGTGTACCTGCATAAACCATGTACACTTGAAGAACTAAAGGAAGCTGTTCGTGTGAAAATCGTCCACATAGACAGAGGCATGTTGCAGAGAGTTGACGCCAACTTCCGAGAGCGCCTTGAGAAGTGCAATGCTGAAAATGGCCGTCACCTAGGAGATGTTGTTTTCAAGCATTAATTTTGTTAAATGGCAACATTATTTGAGTGTTATTCTGTAATTAAAAATGCTTTTAAAGCACTCCTAACGATGTATTGCTGATTTGAATATAGTTCATCCTGTATGCCTCACGCTGTACTAGATAAAAAGGGTGCCTTTACTCACTATTGTTCTCTAAACAAATGTGTTTGCCGCTCTGGTACTGCGCACCACGGAATTTGAATCCCCGCCAGACGTCATGGACATTGAAGACCCCTAAGAGGTCTCTGCACCATCATGCTGTAAGCTGTGGCAGCGCGCGCCTCCTGGCCCGCATTTAGGGTGAGGGCACCACAGTGGAACTCTTGGTTGCAGCGGCCAATAGCGGCGTCCCCGATAGAGTACTTAAGCGCTTGCGTCTCGCTCAGCCGGCCAGTCTAACCTTGCGTACATCTCAGGACATGTCGCCTCGCCTTAGACAGTGTATTTACTTTCGTGTTTTGTTTACGAGTGTACGTGGTTGTCTAGTTAGGTTTTCTTGACTCTGTTGTTTCGTTCTTGTTGTTGTCATAAGGTCCTTCATTGGTTGTGTCCATTCTCTCCCGTTGTGTTGTTGTTCGGGGGGCCGCTCTGCGGGTCCCGCCGTGTTTTCCGTCACTTCAACCCCGTGACTGTTCCAGTCGCCGTTACAACAGCCACTTCTAACAAGTGGCAAGTATTTTCCATCAAAATAAATAATTATGCCATACTGTAAAAGTCTACATTCACGTGACATTTAACAAGAAATAACTGCAAAACAACATCAATAAGAGAAAAGTACTAAACAGGGTGATTATATTACGTGCAACTTCTTCCACTTCCATGTCTGCTGGAGTTACAGTAACTTCCTTTGGCTCTGTTGCCACAGGTGTGATTTTCAGCTTTCTCTTTTTGTACGCAGGACTTGCCTGCAACTGTGACAGCATAGCTTCCTTACTTTGATGGAATGCCATCGGTGGAGAATTATAATGCTCGAACTCCTGCATGAAGAAAGATGCTATATGAACTAGCAATTAATGTACATATTAATGGAACTACAATGTTACATATAAAGTTACTTGACAGTTATCATTGCCATTAGAATTAACAGCACATGCAAACATTGCAATACAGTAAATAGACCAAGAATAAATTAGCATTATCAGCAGGTGCCCACACATTATACACTAAATTATAAGCAATGAGTTAAGGAGTCTGTAAGAATGGCAGACAAAAGCTGAGAAAATAAATATATGACTAAACCTTCTCCCTCAGCCACAAGAACACACATGTTTATTCTCAGTGGAACAAAGTACTTTCAAAACTGCATTAAGTTACTCATAAAAAATTTCATTACAATAAAAAGTATCCCTACATTCATTTGAGAAAATTAATTCTAATAGTATTTGCAGACATGCTAATTTTCTGAATGATAGCAACTGGCCACACTGACTGAATGGTTGGATTAAAGGATCCTTGTATTTTGTATTCATCAGCACTGCACAATTTCGGCTTTGTTGAATGGTGTTTTGGTAACCACCCTTCTGTATGTGCAATATTGAGCCCCTCTGTTAAAAATAATTTCTCATAGATCTCGGTAACAAAAAAACTGTGCCGAGTACTTAGAAGAAAGCACAAGTCACATCCGTCTACAAGAAGGGTAGCAGATGTGATACACAAACTAGTGTTCAATATCCTTGACATCTATTTGTTATGGAATCTTAGAACATACTCTGAGCTCAAAAGTAATGAGTTATCTCCATATCAATGATCTGCTCCTCAAGATCCAAATTTTTGGTAAAATAAAGTCTCATGACATATTTATTGTTAAGCTGAATGCTGCAGTTTCGCAATAACAGTGTTCCTGCTCAAGATGATAGACTGTACAAAGTAAGTTCAGTTGTTTCTTACCTGAGAGGGAAGTTCAGAACAGCACTCACTCCACCCAAAAAGTTGGTATTGAAGGAAATCTCCAATTGTTTGAGGGTGCCTGACTCAAAAATTACACCCCATCTAAAAGATGTTGTTCTGGTATAAAAATATTTGTTCTTTGACTCTGTGAAATGGGATTTACACTTGACTTTTTAGTTTATACTGGATAAAAGTGTGATATAGTAGTCAGTGAACACTATTTGGGAATTAGTGGCAATATTAATTGTATGTTGGATTACAATGAGTCTATGGGTGCAGTCGACAAATAAGACTTGCTACTTGACTCAACAGAATGTATTGTGAAACAACGAAATGGTACAAAAAGCTCTTTTTCCATACCTTAAAAATGTGCATACTGAATTAACATGTTATTGACAAGGTTCATACTGAATGAATACTTCAATCACTGAATTACATCTCACAAGGGAAGGTACCCAGTGGTGTGGGATCGAGTTTTTAAATAATCTATACAGTGGTGTAGGTTAAGGTTCCAGGTATCATCATACCCTGCAGATGCTCTACAGTTTTAAAAAAGCAAACTTTAACAGACTGGTTGCACAGCACAACATTTAAGGTCCAGGCTTCACATGCAAAGATCGTGGGTTCAAAGTTCGTCAGGCGGTTTGAAAATTTTTATTTTTAATCTTTTACTGAAATGCTGCTAGTCATTGCTTTTATTTAATTACTTGGGTTAAATGTAAAATCTCTATTTCTATTGCTTTGTCACATCATTTTAGTCATCATATTAATTTTTTAATTTGCTCTCATTTTTCTTTCTATTATTATTTTTACACTTAGAATCTTTGTTTATGTAATTTTAATTACTGATATGTATTAACTTCAATTTAATTTCTTCTGTTTCATCATCCTAAATTTTAGTACATATTACAGCATTCAGTATTTCCATTCCTAATTTTCTTTTATTTATAACCCCTTCTTTCATTTAAATCTTCATCTGTGTTGATTTGTCCATAGTGCAATAAGAATTTATGTTTTCAATGTTTGTATAATAATTACCATCCACAAAAATGTACGTCGTGTAAAGGAAAATTCCTTTTGACACCATTATACAGTCAACATAAAAATGAGCATTTGAAAAAGTTAATATATTTGATTAAAATGATGTGACAAAGGAATAGAAATAAAGAAAAATACACTTACAACTCAGATAACTAAATAAAAATAATTACCAAAGTTATTTGTATAAAGATTTAAAAATAAAAAAGTTCAAAGCACCTGACAAAATACAAACCCACAACCTTTCGCGTGAAAGACCAGTTCCTTAACTGTTACACTGCACAACCAGTCTTTTAAACATTGCTTTTCTTCAAACTGTAGAGCCTCACCTGAAATTCGGAAGTTTTTTTAGTCAATTACTCACAAACGAGGTCACACCAGCATGAATGGCTGCAGGTGGGACATTAACCTGCATCACCATACAGACTATTTTAAAAAGTCAATCTCATTGCTAGGGGGTGCTCTCCCTGTCAGTCTCCTTAGTGAGATTTTAAAGACATACCACAAAGAAAGGAAATCATCAGAAGGTCATCAAACACATGAAGAAAACTCATTGTGGCTTCAAGAAAGGCACTTACCAAGCATCATTGAATCATCAGTAAAACAATATGAATTTGTAAGAAAATGCTCCACATGCAGCAAGAACAAAAACTGAAAGGAATCACTTTACTGCTGTAAACAAACTGATGTGGAACTTTGTGTTACACCTCATTTCGAAATATATCACACAACAAGAGAGAGAGAGAGAGAGAGAGAGAGAGAGAGAGAGAGAGAGAGATACTGACTTTCTGAAATTTGCTACTTTGTAATGTCATCTAGTTTTAGGAACTGCAACAGTGAAGAAAGTTCAAAGTACACTTTATTTTGAGAACTTACTGGTAGAATAAATATAGAAGAGCCTCCAACAATGATAACCCAGTGCAGCAGGCGCTGCAGTGCTCAGTCCAATATTGTGCCCAGCACAGCAGGCACTACCACATCAAGTGTCCCAGCTGCACACAGATGTCCACACTGTTACAGCAAAGTCAGCAGTGAAAGGGTTAATGATTGCCATCCCAGCTCACTTATATCACTGATACTCACTTCCCTATTTTGCAATAACACAAAAAGATCCATCCGTCCTTTGAACTTTTTCAATGTCCTCCATCAATCCTATCTGTCAAGGAGCCCATGTGATAAAAATTTAACTCTTCAAATTCACTCTCATATCACATATCATCATAACTTACGAACTGTAAACCAAGTCTCAAGTGCTCAGCTCACTTGTGCTGAATTCGCAGTAGTCTGAAGACTTTCAAGCCCCAGCTCCCTATTGAGTTGGGCCACAAAAAAGCAATGCATTGTGGAGAAGAAAATTTTTTAGACCTACAGCAATTAAAATACTCAACAACATTCTGTAATCATGAAAATGTGGAAGTATACCCACCAACAATCATTTGCAATCAGAGATTTGACGTTCCTGGATACAATGTCAAAGTTTTGATCCCCCCCCCCCCCCAAAAAAAAAAAAGAAAAAGTAAAGTTACATCATCACTAATATTTTCTTTGTTTACAGACACATGTCTGAAGTCCTGGTATACACTGAAATCCCTGTAGCAGACCGCTACAGCAACTGAAGCTATATGTGGCAGCCCACTGATGAAGTGAAGATTCTGTTTTGGTTTCTCTAACTGTGGCATGAGGATTTCAGCATGCACCAGGATTGCAGACTGCAAATATACAAGAAAAATTACATAACTATATTTTCTTGCAGTTATAATTACAACTGCATGTTTACCGTGCCATGAAATCATTAAGAATCTAAACTATATGAACTACAATATTAGCTAGAAAACCTTAATTTCAGTATGAATCTGGTTAATGAACACCGGCTGTCCCTCAATGAATAATGTGTACCATAAGGCTTTGTTAACAAAAAGTTGGAACTATGAAATGATATTATACATGTAAATAATCTTCAAAGGAGAAAACACTGTGGCTGCAGAGTATTGTTCCTAAAACTAGAAACAAATGCTCTCTCTCTCTCTAATATCACCCTCCTAAGTACAATGAAGACTTCTTTATAGAAACACTTGAGGAACTGGTAAAACTACTGATTATGAATAAAAATAAGTTACACAATTTAATGATGTTAATACAGATGTAAGGTTTAAAAGTAGAACTGTAAGCTATTTACTAAATATATTAAAGTCATTCAATTTTTACCATGTAGATGATAAACCTATCAGGTTAATGTCATGTTTCGATAACATTCAGTAACACAGAAGGCAAACTCTATTAAAGTAAGAATCTAAGATTGTGATGGGCTGTGGCTCCAACAACTAGTAAATAATAAAATAAATAGCTGTTACACTCACGATGTAACATTAATCTGAACTATTAATTATTAAAAAACTATTATCAAAAATTAAATGCACACAAAATCAGATTAAAATTAACAAAATGTAGCAAAAATATCAAACAAGATATGAATGCTAATGCCCCGTAATTTAATTCTCAAAGGTGTTGAAGGAAACTTTTGATTAAACATATTCTACATATTACAAGAACCATTGTTAGAAGTAGCCTCCACCTAAAACTAAAATTCTAGACAATAAATACACAGCAATTAAATAATACAAGAGCACTGACGCTCCTGTGATTCAATAAATCACATCATGATAAATATACAGCTTGGAGGAAGACGTGAGCAAAGCAGAATGGTAACTATAAGCAGTAATGGAAGACAAGACAAGCTAAGACAAACAGGTACCCAAGTCAACAAATCTGTAACCAAATGGAGCAACTCAAAAGCCACAGATTATTACAGTGTCTAAACTTCTGTAATCAAATGAATAAAGAAATCATAATGTCATTAATAAATCTCAGAAATAACGACATTAGATGAAGGTGTGAATCCAGAAGGATTAAAAATCTCAGTAATTAAACATGCTTATAAAACAGGAAACATAACCAAATAATTACTGACTTATTTCATTTATTCCAATAATATCTAGAAGATAATCAAGTACTGTATGCAGCAAGAGCATAGCCAGAATTCTGAACATAATAACCTCCTCAGTTCTGTACAGTATGGGTTCTGACCTATTTTTGCCACTATCAAAGCTGTAGGCAGTAAAGCTGTGAGGACAGGTTGTGAGTTGTGTTTGGGTGGCTCAGTTGGTAGAACACTTGCCTGCAAAAGGCAAAGTGCCCGAGTTCGAGTTCCAGATTGGCACACTGTTTTAATCCATTAGGAAATTTTATTATCAGCACACACTCTGCTGCCACATGAAAAATTCATTCTGGAAACAACCTCCCAGGCCATGACTAAGCCATGTCTCTGAAATATACTTTCTTCTACGAATGCTAGTCCTGTAAGACATGGAGGAGACCTTCTGAAGTCTGGAAAGTAGGAGACAATGTACTGGTGCAAGTAAAGCTGTGACAACAGGTCTTGAGTCATGCTTGGATAGCTCAGTTCATAGACCACTTGCCCGCAAAAGGCAAAGGTCCCGGGTTTGAGTCCCAGTCCGACATACAGTTTTGATCTGCCAGGGAGTTTCAATACCAGTGCAAATTCTGCTGCAAAGTGAAAAATTCATTCTGATCAGATTACATTAAAGTACTCACCCACTTAGTAGATTTCTGAAAATATGATCATGTTAAATTTATCACATTCATCTACAAGTGTTTAGTGTCGAGCCAGAGAAGTGTTTAGTGTCGAGCCAGAGCCAACGATAGCATCATTGACCTGAACAGGATAGGTTAAAAAATTGATTAGAAATGGATTGGCACTACTGAAGGTGCGATAAAGCTTACTCTGCTTTGGCTATTTTGATGTAAACAATTATAATAGTAGGCTTCAGTTGTAGTTTCTCTGGCAACAGATAAATTTTAAAACTTAAGTAGGTGATCACATCCAGAGAGTAGTCTACAAGTACCAACATGCGAACAAGTATGCCCCATTTTCCAGTAGACGTCATACACTGATTTTAATCCTCTCACTGATGAAGACATGTTCTCTGCTTTCCATGCTGAGGGCAGCTTCTGTAATGGCTGAACCCGCTCGCCTGATGCTGGTGCCTATGCTATAGATGGCGTTCCAGCTGTTATGAGTAATTTTCATCCATTTTTTTGAGAACTATTAGCTGAAAAAATTCGATTTTTACACATCTTACAGTCTGATACCTTCACTCGAAAAATAACTGTATTTCTTTCAACTATCCATCATACTCACTGCACTGCATCAAATTTAGTAAAACATTGCATGAAATTTTAAAGATTTTGCAGAGATACAAAGGCATTGCGTAACTTCGTGTTATGGTTGATTTTTAGCTCATACATTGCAGTGAATGAGATGTAGATATCGAAATTTTATTTAAAACTGAGAGAAGAACGATATCTCATTTCATTCTTGAGTTATTGGGTTTTACATCTGATGGATGGTCGCACACAACACACCCTTTCATGTCCTTGCGCATCGCAAATCATATGGTCATAACAATCATCATCTCATGTACATGATTTACGACATCGAAATGACAGCACACAACAAGGCACATATGTTGCATGATAAATACTTGAAACTTTTTTATTCACCAAGATATGGAAGTAACTTGTCCACAACAATGGGAAGTCAGCAGCTCAGGATGCATACAGATGTCCATAGCACTGTAGGAAGACCCAAGCAGTGTACATATACACACCCACAGCAAACAACGAGTCTTGAGAACATGTTTTTCCATAATGGGGACCAGAACTCTTGGTCTTCAAAACATAAATAGACTCAAAGAGATTCACTGGACATGGATGACCTTAACTATGTTCTACTTTTCTTCAAAAGGCTGAAAACACATTCACATTCTACATACTATGGGCTATGGTGAGAATAGAGAGCAGTACTCTAGAAATTCAATTATATTTAAGAAGTCCATCAGCTCCACAAATTCTTTATATTTGTGCCCAGCTGGAATCGCTTGCAGCATCTTGATTTACAGCCAAATTGTCACCTACCTGAAGAGATGTGAACTGTATCTGAAGCTCGTTTACCACTTCATATGTAATTTCATTCTCTTCCTTGCATAACATGATAGGCAACTTTCCCAATAAAAAATTAATGGAAGAAAACTGTTCCTCTTTAATTTTGTGTAACCTAGCAACTTCCGCATGCTTTAACACATCATCTTGAGTAGAAACTTGTTGATGTAGTCACAGGCAGGACAAAAGTAGTTTCTCACTGATGAAAAGACAAGGGATGTATCTGTATCCTGGAGATCATTCACTATGTTCGAAGTCTGAATGCCAATAACTAACTCATCATCACTTCTTTGATTTTGAATCAAGTTGTACTCAGTGTCAAGAAATTAGGAGCTTTTGATAATTTTGGGCTTAAGAAACTTGGTGAACAACTGCTTTAGCAAATCCAATAGAAGCTCTAATAAAAAGTAAACTTCTTGGGAAGAAGTCTGACGGGCAACATTCAATTTGTCAAATACATGAACAAAGTGCAAAAGGCCTTGTTCAAGTTTGAAGACAGGAACATAAACAATTTATCTGTACATTTTGTAGCAGAAATCTTACTTTTTGGGATGAGTTGGTCACATTTGGAAGGATATGATAGTCTTTTAGGGGCATGTGTAGTAGCAAACTCAAGAATTCTCATCTTCTGATAATCTTTAATCCACTTTGTGTTCAACTCTAGGTATTCTAAAAGATGTCAAGCTTGTAAAAATGTTTTGGGTTCATAGTATTACTTCCTCTTTCAAGAAAGAAAGCAGCAGATCCCACTGGCACAGTAGTCTAGCCAAACATCTGCCTAAAGGTAATAACCTAGTACATACATGCTTCAGAGTTTTCTTTGTCTGTGCAAGTTCTGAGATTTCTGAAAGTATTCTTTCTTTTAACACTCTTCACTAAGAAATAAAATATGTCAACAAGGATCTCATCCACTTTAAGTGGTAATCTTCCAGCACCTTTTTTAGCTGCTAGATTAATCAGGTGACAAATGCAACCTACGATGGCAATACATGGTTGAATTCCCTTCAAAACTGCTGAAACCCCATTTTTGTGTCCTATCATAACAGGAGCATTGTTGGAGCAGAAAGCCGCACAGTGTTCAGTTGGTATGTTGTGGCAATTCAGCTCTGATAACATTAGGTTACTTATGTTTCACCCTGTTGAGTTCCCAACTAACGCTGGTATGGATAGCACAGTGCTCACTACTTTTTCTTGCACAATATCACAGAACGTAACAACAACAGCAGGATACAATTTGGCATTTGTATCATTGCTCCCTCCCGTTGCCAAAGAAAATCGTCCATTCTGAAGGCACTTAATAACTTCAGATGGTGCATTTTTTGCCATTTTATTTACAATGCATGTCGTTTTCGTGTGACCACAGCTATATTTCTTTGCAAATTATGATGTGGGAAACATCATCTTAAATAAAGCAAATACGGAAGTGGTATGATTATCGAATGTCAATGTTTCAAATTTTTGTCTGCAAAGTCGTAAGATAACACCACCCATCCATGAAACTGTAAAACGCTGCGATTTCTGTAAAATCTCCAGATAAAATGTGAAAGTTGGCAGGTTTGTAAACGGTAATCTTCTCTATGTCTATTCTTAAGAATAACTAACAGGTGACAGTAAAAGAAGCAAAGCAACATATTAGGAAATGTGTGGCTACAATAATCCGAAGAAGAATCGCAGTAGAGGATATTAATAAATTTGGCTAGCATACATTTGTGCACTGAGTGTAAAGACAATGATAACATTCAGTTACTGCCTTCCAAGAATGGAACAGCTAACATTGTAGGAACTTGAAAACAAAAATATCAACAGAAAGTCACAAAATTGAAGACTAAATTGGAGTTCTGTAGCCTTGGTCGTCTAGCAGGTAGGGCACCATATTCCAGTCCTGGAAGCCTTGGGTTCAATAACAGATGGGAATGAGGCTTTTTCATCTTTCCAGTCCCTCCAGGATGACCTCAAGCCAACTCAGCCCACTGTAAAATGAATACTGGGGATCTTTCCCAGGAGTAAAAGGCAGCCACTGTGATGGGCCTGCCACTCACTCAATCCTCATGCAGTGACGAAGAATGTCTGCACTTTACCTACTGACGGGCAAATAGCCTGGTCAAAAGTTTGCACCACGGACTTCACTTTTACACTTACCTTTATACTTTGGGTGTATGCATATTGATTGCCCGTAATGTGGGCAATAAACTCAAAAGGCAAGACAACTAAAACTTTCAGACTTTAAATCCAAATCCTAAGGCACCTGGAATGTAATAAACTGAGTGGAAATGAGTTAATATTATCATCAGCCAATCAAATCACCATCAATAGTGTTACAATCTATAGAATACAGCAGTGAAGTCTAGGATTTAACCCAGGACATTGGTACCAAGTCTGCTGATCCAGAAACATACACCACTACCAGTCCTCCCCTTGCTAGACAAATAATTATGAATAAAATTTCTTGACCAACCAGATTTGAAGGATGAAGAAAAATTAAGATTTAATGTCCTGTTCAGAGTGAGGTTGATTGATACATTGCACTAACTTGAATTCAACAAGAATCAGAAATGAAATGAGGTGGAATTTTCACAGAAATTGTCCTGGCATTTACTGCAAGCAATTTGGGAAACCCACATAAAATCTAAATCTAGATGGTCAGATGTGTACAATAACCATATATCTCCTACAGTAAATGAGGTACATTACCCAAGACAAACTTGTTACCTCAAAGATAAGCATTACTGCTTTAAAGATTTCAGTTAAAATGCCAAGCTAAGTACGTACTTATATCTCTACAATTACTTTAATTCACTGCAAAAGTGGCGCCTTAAAACTGCAAACCACAAACAACAATCAGAACAAAAGCAAAGAAATTTTGACATTCTAGCAAATTAGTCTTAAATATCCTCTCCAGGTTGTTCTTCATTGGTGGATAAGTAAGACACACACGTATGCTGTTTATTTCTCTAATGCATTCAGTTTTTCTAGAAAAAAAGTGCCGAGGAGGAAGAAGTGAACAACAACAAGATGAAAATACAAACAGAAATTTCATGTTTTAAAACAACATACAGGATTTGTCTGAGTACTGGGACTGCAAAAACAAAAAGAAATTTATCCGAGATATACAAAGAGTTAATATTCTTCAAAAATGAATTTCTTGCATAATAGACAACCGACAGTTTTTTATGATCTTTGTATGCATCCTGAAAGCTGGCAACAAGTGTGTTCTCAGCTATCCCACGACAGCTATTTGGATGGCCTGAATCTTTTAAAACCAACTTCGTGACTGGCCTTATGGGTGAAATTCTACGTGTGGCAGATTGTTTGCATTCCACTACCGTATTTACTCAAATCTAAGCCACACTCGAATCTAAGCCGCACCTGAAAAATGAGACTCGAAATCAAGGAAAAAAATTTTCCCGAATCTTAAGCCGTGCCTGAAATTTGAGACTCGAAATTCAAGGGGAGAGAAAAGTTTTAGGCCGCACCTCCAAATCGAAACAAAGTGGGTCCATTGTAATATGAGACACAATTTAGGTCGAATGAATGACAATACAGCTACAGTAGTTTGGTTCGAGATATAAGCTTAGCAGTTAGGCTTTACCAGGTAGCCATTGCTATGTGTCAGGCGCTCCGCCCGTATTTATATTGGTACCCTTCCTTTTTCACGTGCTTTGTCTGGTTTGAATTGATTGCTTATTTTTCTTTGATCTGATAAGTGCCGTTCTATTTGTTGTAGGTGTTTACGTCACTCTAAGCTGAAGATGCATTACTGTACTGTGTCATCCATTGTTTGTCGCTGCTAATTGTTGTTACTTACATTGCTGCTTTCTTTGATAATGATCAACAAGAACCAAATAATAGGCTGCATATGATAGAAGATGTTCTGAATGTGAGAGTTTAGTGAAAATTTTTCTCTGTTTGAAAATCATTGCAGACGCCTCTTTAGTACATTAAATTCTGCACAGAAATTAGAGTCATCTTAGATTTAAAAATCTAGTCAATTGCCGTGCTTCATTTCTGACTGTATTGCTATTATGCATAAGAATAATAAGAATACAAACATGACATGATATGTATATTCTTCCGCGTTTGCTGTTGTCTCACTCTAGTTTCGTAGTTGATTAGGCAGACAGAATTTAAATGAGATAGCAGCAAACACGAAATAATACGTGGCAAAATGTTTATATTCATTGTATTCTTATGGTGAAGAGAATACTGCAGGTGATTCACAATTCATAAAAAGTTCCTATTAGCAACCATCTCGTCTCGCAGGTAGGAAAAAATTCACACCATAGAGTTGGCCATATTGATAAACATCCCTAACAGTCTTGCCAGTCGGATTTTCATAGTACATTGAAACGCTGCAACATTCGAAGATGAACAATACGTAATTTGTATTTACTTCGATGGATAATGTATGAAAATGCAGTGGTCAAAACTCGGGGCGGAGGAAAAAAAGCTCGTCTTCCATCTTTTTTTTTTTTT
This sequence comes from Schistocerca americana, assembly GCF_021461395.2. NCBI lineage: Eukaryota > Metazoa > Arthropoda > Insecta > Orthoptera > Acrididae > Schistocerca > Schistocerca americana. The sequence continues at coordinate 1,077,053,570 of NC_060119.1, read as the reverse complement.
TATTTATTTACTGACGCAGACATTTTGGTGCCAGTATTTATCTTTGTGCCTACAAAGCATGCCTGTGTAGAGCTACATATATTCGACGGCAGAAGTTAGCTGTGGCGGCATCTACCAACATTTTTCAGAACTTCCGCTTACTTTGCACTCGATTCTAAGCCGCAGGTGGTTTTTTGGATTACAAAAACCGGGAAAAAAGTGCAGCTTAGATTCGAGTAAATACGGTATATTCAAAGATGTTAAATATCCATCTTGGATCGATGACATAAATCAGCAGGACTCGATTTGGCCATTAAATATTGAAATCACTCTAATAATTCCTAGAATGGGGTTAAATCTTCAGTACTCATGCTTACTGAGCACATTCGGTATGAACACAAAATGGGTACATATAGTGTGTCATTACCAGCAGATGTGCTATTTTCAATATTTCCTCATTAACTACTTAAATATTTCTGATTTAACGCATTATGATCTTACTTTTTCCGCCAATGACAAAGTGCTTTGCTCTTTTGTGCAATTTATTATCAAAGGAATGAATTGCTGATATCATATTAAATTTCATGAAGCCACACTGAAAAGTGCCAAATTGTGGTTCAGTTCATAACCATAGTTGCTTAATGAAATATTTCCATAAAAACTTTCATTTCCTGTATCATCCCCATAGGAGTTGAGTTTGAGAAACACTGAAATATGTTTCTTTTTTTTAATTTTATTTGTAATCAAGAAGTCAAATACCAATTTTCACAGCTTTGGCTTCAAAAATGCTTGCATAATGAAATATTTCCATAAAAATAGTTTAATTTACATTTAAAATAATAGGGTGTCTAATCCTAGTTTATTATTTAAGTTTCACAATTCATAAAAAGAACGTTCACCCCCACAGGGGTTAAAGTTCCAAAAATGCTGAAACATATATTTCATTATTTGTGACTGAATTTGACTCATTATTTTTGAAAAAGTGGTTTTGGCTGGGCAATGATAGTCAGTCAGTCAGGATATTGCCAATGACACACACACACACACACACACACACACACAAAATGAAATACATGTTTCAGCAATTTTGGAATTTAACCCCTATGGCGATGAACATTTTAATGGAAATACTTCAACATAAAGCATTTTTGAAGCTAAGGATGTGAAATTTTGTATTTCACTTCTTGATTACAAATAAAATTTTTAAAAAAAAGTTTCAGTGTTTTTGGAAATTCAATCACTAAGTGGATGAAATAGGGAATGAAAATTACGCACGTATTTTTGAAGCTAAAGGCACGAAAATATGTATTTGGCTTCTCTACTAGAAATAAAAAATTCACATTTCACTGTTTTCACAAATTCAACCCCTAAGGGGTTGAAATGCGGGGTGAAATGTTTTATGAAATGACTTTCATTGTGAAAGCATTTTTAAAGCTAAATCTTTGAAAACTGATATTTGGCTTCTTGGTTAGAATCGAAAAAATATATGTTGCACTATGTTTGGAAATTCATCCCCTATGGGCATGACTGATTCATTAGCTCAGCATCACCCAGCCCAAATCACTAAGGAAAGAAACTTGAAATTTGGAGAAGGTGTAGATCTTGCAGTGTAGGCATCGTTTAAGAAGGGATTATTCAAAATTCCAAAAAGGGGGTGAAATAGGGGATGAAAGGCTGTTTGAATATATATATGACAATTCTGAAGCCAGAACTACGGAAACTGGTATTTGGTTTCTCAGTCAGAAATAAAAAACATACGTGTTGCAGCATTTTTTGGAAATTCGATCACCAAGGGAATAAAATAATGAGTGGAAGTATTTTGACAATAAACCGTCATTAAACAATCACTACAGTATTTTTAAAGCTAGATCTATGAAAATTGGTATTTCGCTTCTCAGTTATATATATAAATAAATGAAATGAAATGAAATGAAATGTCGTGTGACGAGGGTCTCCCGTCGGGTAGATGTTTAGGGGATGAATGTTCCTACGGAAATATTATCGCAAGAACACAAAGGACATGATTAACAAAAACCTTTGACTCCAATTACCAAGACTCACTTTTTGGTCAAATGTATATTCAGAAGAGACCATGCCTCTATGGCCTTAGTGTGAAAAGTTCAGGTGTTACAATTCGTGAACAACATAAAAATTCGATTAAAATAAAAAATCTGTGCAGACCATACAGTCTACGCGAGCAAGCAGCTGGTGCTAAGCTAGTTTCTAATAACACGAAATAACCCCAAACTTGCTACAAAAAATATTAATTCTGTCACTACAGAACTTACATCAATAATATCTGGACTGCAGGGTACATTGAAACCAGGATAACTGATGATTTTTTTCATGTCATATGTATCTTTTGATCCCTTAGGAACAATTTCTCCATCCTCATCTTCAGGATCAGCAACTTCTAAACAATCAAATAGTTTAATTTCAATTATCTTTCTATGACTGAGTTAATTCTAATAATCAGTGGACAATGATCTTGGAATTTCAGTAAAACAGCCTGTCAGAATTACCAAATGTATAAAGCCTTTAAAGTGAGAGGAGAGCAACAACAAAATAAAACTACAAATATTAATGGTAAAAAAAATTATTTAAACAGCTAACATACGAAATAGTTATGAAAACAGCCTCAATGTTATAGCCATCTGATATAAATATTAATACATTAACAATACATCAGACAATAATTAACATCAAATTACAAACAATAAAAATAAATGTCCTACGAGTCTCAGTATGGATCTAGCCTTGTTTCAATGGTTTGTGTTTGGATGTCACTGCTCAAGTAATCAAACACCTTGCTAATTAGCCTTATGAGGTCAAGAGGACCCATAGCAACGCTTCCAACCCCAGAAAATTCAAGGTGGTCTCTGGGAACTGAACTCAGGATAGTCAGTCAGCGATGAAAATCACTAAATCACTAGGCCATGACTACACAGGTTGTATACGTAGACAAGGAAAAAAAAATCCCAATTAAAAATACACTTTTTCCGTGTTAAGTGGTGGCATACTTTCCCTCGGGACTCTAAAACTTATCAATCCTATGACTGGTTGAGTTTTATACACCGGCGTAGAACTTTCCGGCATTTTAGAGAGAGAGAGAGAGAGAGAGAGAGAGAGAGAGAGAGAGAGAGAGAGAGAGAGAGTGCTGCATATTTTCATATTACAAAACAATAAATTCACATTCCATACAACACAGCACATTAGTTTCCGAAGCATTGAAACTGATTTTGTTGATGTGCCATTGTAGGCTAATCATAGCTCATGTCACCTGATCTCACAAGCCGATGACAGCAGATATTCGGAACTTATGCCACACGATGTGGTCAGTCAATAGCAACATCACTGTTAAGTAGCGCAAACACAAATACGGAAAAGTTTATGGTTTAAATTAATACACTTAGTGTACACACAGTATACATATAATATTGGTGATTTTTTGTGTGTGTTACACTTTAAGACACATCACATAAATGTGCTGGTAAAATTTTAAATAATGAATAAATGTCTGGTCTTCTGGGCTTGAAATTCTTCTAAGCAGCTGGTCCTCAAAGTGTTAAGTTTTAAATTAGAGTCAAACGCTCTGTGACTTACGAAATTCATCCAACATTCTCACACGTAACGTAATTCATCTTGCGTAAAACTAAATTTACTTTGATACTAACACTTCTTGAACCACCATTCGTAATAGTTGCCTGCAACCTGTTAGAAACAGATTCATTTCAGCAGCTGCCAGAGAGCATCAGAAAACAGGCATCACTGTGCATATGCAGCTACCATGACATACTTACATTATGTCTTAAAGAAACAGGAAATTAGCGGCTACTGCAAGAGCATCAGAATTTGCTAAATGATACTAAAATGCATAATTCGGCTTAAAGTGCACATTCGTATGTCCAGATTCACAAGGAAGTAAGCCCCAACCTGATACTAATCTTTTCAGTGTGGTTTTTGGTACGTAAAATTTCTTGGTGTACCACAATTATGTTAGATTTTTTATTATGGCATAATGCCATACCTGCCAGAAGGTGAAAATATGCACTTGCAATTCAGCGAACAGTTGAAACTAGCTAACAGTTTGGACTGAAACACTTCGTTTCAAATAAATTGACTGTCTTTAGCAAGCCGACAAAAATAACTTCATTGTTCTGCAAGGTACTTTATGCTTGACAGCCAAAAACATGGAAATAAAATAAAATCAGGAAACAAACTAATAAAAATTATAGCCTTCTGTAATTATGTTAATGTATTTTAATTCACTTGATAGCTCCCAGCCACAGAAATCCATTTTGTTTTCATTTGATGAAGAAGAAACAGCAAAATCAGTAACAGACACACTTCAAGTAGCCAGAGGCAGGAGAAGGTACTGCTCATATGCGACTCAGCTACGCATGCGAGTGAACCCGCTGGCAAGTGCTTAAATGAACCTAATGCAAACCGAGGCCTATGAGAAAGAAAGGCTGCAGCACTTACGTCACAAAGGTAGGCGTGAGTTAGCTATCCAGCTCGCTTGCTCAGCTCAGCAGACAAACTACGTATTTATACCTGTTAACTCTTAACTAGACATGCATGTACAAATGAGAATAGCATCTTCTGCTAGAATCCGCCATTATGGAGTCTTACTGTTATCAGTCCTACAATGATAGGAAGTCCACAGGGCTACAATTTGTTATGGCTGTACTGGGGTACAATAAAATTAAAATCATGCCAAAATGATTATCAATTGCATAAGGCATCACTTCTTGAAAGAGATAAATGCTATGAACAAGTTGTCATTCCATTTATGTCAAGTATTGCTCTTCAATTAAATTTTGTTGTAGCACTGTTAATCAGTAGGATTTAATAATAGCAGATTCCAGTAGCAGATGCAATTCTTGTTAGTATGTACACACCCAGCTGTAAATTAACAGGTTTAGACAAGCATTTTATCTGCTGAGCTGGGCAACTGGATGAGCAAGTTCAGGCCTACCTTCATGACGTACGCGCCACGGCCTAACTTTCTCTTGGGCCTTGATGCAAACAATTGTGATGTCACGTTCATCGTACGCAATTTGTTGTTATGAAGTATTGCACAGTCTTCGTCCTAAAGCCTTTGACACATTTTGCTGTTGACAGATGTTAGAATGTCAGTTCTTACCAGCCAAAATTACAAAAAGTTAAGTGAAAACTAGAACACTGAAAAATTCCTGAAATTCTGAAAAATTCTTGGCTTTTTCCCAGTATTCACCCAAATGAAAAAATTCCCAGGTTTTTCCCAGATTTGCTGGGGCGTATACACCCTGCCACAGGACCATGTGACAGGACCACAAAGACAATATACTACATCACTAATATACCCATTCACATGTATGATATTACATTTATTCTTAAATGATCAGCATACGAAATGTAGCTGAGGGTGCATAGTGTACCAGTATAATCTAATTCCTTCATGGATAGGCCATTTCACAGCGAAGAATGAGCCAAAATTGTTAGAATTTTATCACTGTTTTCACTGATGTAATATGTTCAAATTATTAAGTTATCCATCCACTTCTCCTGGAAGTGGTTTCCTGGACATTTAACACTTTTTTATGAACACCGCTGACTGAGCAAACGCATAACGAACTGTGCAATAAAACTACTAGTGGTATTCTTAAACAAAGGATCAAAATTACCAAAGTATTTGACTATCATAAAACTAAGCTCATTTTTGCCAGTATCTAATCCCACTTAATATCACATCTTTACTCTTATTCAGTGCTTCTATCAAACAAACAGCAAACATATTTCTCAAATCATAACCTAATGGAATACCTTGTCCTTCTGAATCAAATAATGAAATCCCGGAATGTGATATCCTTGCCTCTTCCATCCACCCTGGTGGATAGCCCAGTCGCCTCATACGATATATATGACGAGGGAGCTGATGTTTTGATAAACCTAATGCTTTCCGCAAACTGCGACTTATTTCTCCTGGTCGGAAACGGGAAAACCTTTGCTCTTCATCCATATGATAACGGCTGAAATCACAAAGATACAGAATTACATAAATTTAACACCAGTAACAAACAACACTATCCACAATTTATTTAATATAATAAACCCATAATTAACATTATACAGTGATCTACATCTATGCACGTATTCCACGAGCCATTGTACAGTGCATGCAGAGGGTACCACATTCCACTACTACTCCTTTCCTTGCCTGTTCCACTTACAAATAGAACTACAGAAAACTGGATGTCTATGTCTATGTTTCTGTAAGAGCTTAATTTCTCTCGTCTATGTTCATGCTCCTTACACGAGACATACATTAGCAGCAATAGAATCATTTTGCAGTCGGCTGCAAATGCTGGTTCTCTGAACTTCTGCCACAGTGCCTTGTGAATAGTGTGTCAGGATAATTCCATGTCAATTCAACACAGAAAAGTAACATTTTCAACCCACCACCTCACAATGATTTCAAATCTGGTGCATTCAGTGATCCAGTTACGATGAGGAAAACTACTAATTTGCCAGGGTATGTGACAACTGTGAAGAGTTACACGTCTGCAAAGTTTGGAAATTGTGTGAAATTTACATGTACCTGTCTCAATACAAATAATTATAATTCTCGTTTTAATACAAACACAGCATTGAAACTTTATCATTGAAAAGCTAATGAGCAGAACTTTCCAAATGCATTATGCTCAAAAATTTATTTTATGTGCATCAGAACACTACAATACGCAGAAGGTAGGAAATAAACACAAAATACAAATTATTAAAAAATATATTACTTAATATTGTACAAAAACATGGTTTATAAACCTGCAGTGGTATTATGAATCATTTACAGTGTAGCTTCAATGAAAAGGCATTAAAAAGAAGATACATCTTATTTCACAAATACCCAATTACGTTGTTAATGTTCACCACATCTGATGCAAGAAGACAGAATGTCCTTCTAATTGATGCCACTATATCCACTCTTGTGAGAATTTCCCCTCCTGTGATAACAGAAGTGCCTGGTACAGCAGGAAACACAACTGATGGATATAGTCAATGTGGATGCAAGAAGCTGGCCCGTACTTCATCTGTTTCTTCATAAGTTTGAATGTTCTACGCAGTCCACCAATGACTGTCATACATACAGACAACAAATACATGTATGTCTATTAACAGCATTTCCATCCATACAGCAATCACAGACTCTTCTCTGTTCACTAAAGTAGAATGTGTGTGTGTGTTTTTGCAATACCACTGTCAATATATATTACGTAATACAGCTTATGGGTTTCTGAAATCACACTTGTATTATTGAAACATTGCTTCAGCTTGGCAATGTCTTGATCATGATGGGAAACCAATATATCGTCCAAGACACGTGAAGGAATATTTTCTTTGCACCAATGAAACATCTGTCATTGAGTCAAAATATTGTTTCCATGAGGTTGCTTGAGACTGGCAAGAGTGGCTAACCTCTTTACAGCCCCAGCACAAGGTCGTTTACTATGTGCTGCGGAAAAAATGCAATTCAAAATCTTCCTGGTGGTAAGAAAGTTTCATGACTTTCTTTCTGTTTCTGTATTGGAAAACACATCCACTCAAAAACCTGTAAATGTGCTTTGGAATTAATGGAATTGTGTCTGTATCATGCTCAAAGTAGTCAGACATTTCCACATATCACACATGGGGTAATTGCGTACTTGAAGCAAGCTACAAATGGGTGAAATTTTACCTCTGAATTATTCCAGTGAATCTTTATACTTCTTGTGATGAAGAAGTAACACTACACAAAATCACAAACAACAAGATAGTCATTTACTTGAGTTCTTCTTTAGTGATTTCTGTGACTGATGCTGAGTGATACTTGTGTGTGGTAGGAGCTATTTTAAACTTCATGCAGATACCTCAATGAAATGATTTGTTAATTTTGTTACAGTCTCAAGAACTACCCTACCTGTAGTTAACCAATACATGTATGTAATTTCGTCAAAGCAGTTCATATTAAACAGTTCAAACAGAAATCAGTCAATCTTGTCAAACTTTGACAATACGGACATGCACCTAAAAAACAAAAACATGCTGAAAGTGTACGATTGTATGTAACAAATGTGTGTTCTCCACACTTCATTAGGTCCTTCAATTTACACCCGTCAACCATTAACTTAAAATTCTGATGAGAGACACACTACCAAATAGCATGGGTTTCACTGCCATAGGCAAGAACACAGTGCTTTCGCTGAAACTCACATTTTGAGAATCTAATATTTACAGATGGGTATGTATCTATGAAATATGCATATAATAAGATTGCCCAATTCTAGCTCTCCTCCTTATGTAATTGAATTCTATTTTCTTTCGCAGATGCACAGTCTTTTCTTCCTGACATCACACAGCTCACTTATGATCACAGCAAAAATCGTGCACATAATGAACAGTTTTTTCACAACATGCTGCCTGGTTTAGGACTGGTCTCACTGATATTCTATTTTCTGATACTAACTGTTTTGCTCTTCGTGCCATCTGAAGCGGAATAACTGTTTGATGGTTTTGCTTACACTCCACCTCTTTGGAAGTATTATCAAAATTTGTATTTTTTCATGCACAAATTCTGTAGTGTGAAACTTTTCTTTCAGTTGGGCTGTGATTTCTCTTTCTCCATTCTTTTTTCACACTCTTCTTTCCCCAATTGCGCCACACAAGTATGCTCCAACTCTGAGGCTATTTTTTTTAATTTTTGGTTTGGGTACTTTTCCTCACAAGAGATCCTCATAAAAACTGAATGCTAGTAATCACAGAATCCAGTGCCATATCTAATGCAATTTCATCTTCATTTAACGTCCTATCTGGAAGTACCCAGCACAGCTGAGGCACTACCTGCAGAGGTTAATAGGTTTTTGTGATATTTGTTTTTTGCATTTTCTGCAAATTTTTCTGCCTAGCAATACATTAGGAAACTTGTATACCTGCCTGCTGTTCAATGCTGCCTCTTCTAGGTCATGAGTAACAATCTACTCTAATATTTATACTTACCGAACGAAAGCGCTGGCAGGTCGATAGACACACAAACAAACACAAACATACACACAAAATTCAAGCTTTCGCAACAAACTGTTGCCTCATCAGGAAAGAGGGAAGGAGAGGGGAAGACGAAAGGAAGTGGGTTTTAAGGGAGAGGGTAAGGAGTCATTCCAATCCCGGGAGCGGAAAGACTTACCTTAGGGGGAAAAAAGGACAGGTATACACTCGCACACACGCACATATCCATCCACACATACTGCGTGTGTGCGAGTGTATACCTGTCCTTTTTTCCCCCTAAGGTAAGTCTTTCCGCTCCCGGGATTGGAATGACTCCTTACCCTCTCCCTTAAAACCCACTTCCTTTCGTCTTCCCCTCTCCTTCCCTCTTTCCTGATGAGGCAACAGTTTGTTGCGAAAGCTTGAATTTTGTGTGTATGTTTGTGTTTGTTTGTGTGTCTATCGACCTGCCAGCGCTTTCGTTCGGTAAGTCACCTCATCTTTGTTTATATAATTTTTCCCACGTGGAATGTTTCCATCTATTATAGTGATATCACTAATATTTATACTGCTATACAAGGGTTAAAAATTGCCATATTCAAATTATTGAAAGCAAATAATTTAAAATCTATTCTTGGTCTCTTTACAAGCCAAACTGCCTGCTTGCTCCCACACTCTGGGAGAAGCATGTGCTATGTTATTCTCAACTAAAAGTTGTTTAAATTGGATCACAAATGGCTTTTTGGCTCACAGGCAGTCAAGCAACAGTCACATTGCTGGAGGGTGAGCAATGACAGTGGATACTGAAGACTTTTTGATCAACTTGAATTTGAAAGCATACTGCATGGTGAAAAGCTGGCATCAAATATTAGGCTGCTGCATATGTTGGTATTCCAGTTGTTTATTAATTAATTGTCATTTGGAGGTAGTAAGTGGAGCCGGTAGATGCTAGAAAATATGAGTGCCAGGTGTAGAAATCTGAATATTTCCGATATATTTTTCTGTTTGAGTTCAACAGAGGAGTGGCAGCTAAGCTGACAGAAACATTTGCACCATGTATGGGGATATGCCATTCGACAGAGCATGGCAGGAAAATGATTTTCTCATTTTAAGGAGGATCGTTTTGAGATTAGTGACTCTCCAAGTTCAAGAAGACCTTTGGAGTTTGATGAAGATCATTTAAATGCATTAATCCACAATGATCCACATCAGTGTACTTGAGAACTGGCAAATGTGATGAACTGTGATCATTATTCCACAATTTTGTGACATTTGCATGCAATGGGGAAAGCTCGAAGATTGGGTGTATGGGTACAGCATGCTCTATGCCAAAATCATAAAAATCAGATGGTGGAAATATGTGCATCTTTGCTTACTCACCATCAATTGTCTCACGAACAACACCAATCAGTCCTATTCTGTATAATTACTGGTGAACAGAAATGGTGTCTTTATAACATAAGGAAAATAAAGGAATGGCTGAGCCCAAACAAAGCAGTAACTCCTCATACAAAACCTGCGTGCATCCACAAAAGATATACGCATCTGGTGGAACATCAATGGTGTCATGTAATACGAACGGCTTCACCGAGGTGTAATCATCACTGGTGACATTTATTGTCAACAACTGAGACATCGTGCAGACGCAGTCCAGGAACGACGACCAGGAAAACTGAATGAAAGGCTGATACTCCACTATAGAAAGGCTGCTACTCCACTATAAAGCCCACATGCATTCTGCTAGACTAAACAAAAAACACCATACAAGAGCTGGGTTTGAGAAGTGATTCCACATCCACCTTATGCACCTGATCTCGCCCACTCAGATTTTCATCTTTTCTGTTTTCTATTTAAAAGCCTTCAAGGAACTTCCTTCCCATGTGATAATGGGCTCTGAACATGAGGTCTTCACACATGACTTCTACAGTCACAGAATCAAGAAGTTACTCCAGCATTGGCAGACTGTTGTAAATAGTTAAGGAGAATACATGAAAAAACAGATTGTTACTTGCCGTCTGTAAGAAGACACATCTAGTTGCAGACAGGCACAATTAAAGGACACTTATATAAAGCTTTCAGCCAAAGCCTTCATCATCAGTAAAACAGGCGCACACACTATTCACACAAACAATCAAGCACACCTCATGCACACATGGCCACCAACTCCAGCATCTCAGGGCAGAATGCCAAAGCTGGAGTTGGCAGTCGTGTGTGCATGACGTGTACTTACTTGTGTTTTTTTTTTTAAGGGTTTAAGGGCGCTCAACTTCTGAGGTCATTAGCGCCCAGTCACTGGTGTTAGAGCACAAGGAACCTGCTAAAACTCAAGGGGATGGGGGGACATCAAAAGGACCTGACAAAGATGCAGATGAAATAAGTAAAAAGGTTAAATGTCTTTGGTCAAGCCAGTTAAAGTTATAAAACGCAGAAGACGAGCAGCTGCTCGAGCGTCATCAGCTAAAACATCCGGTAAGGTAGATGGCAGGGACAGGACAACACGAAATTGACTAAAACGGGGACACGACAATAAAACATGGCGCACCGTTAATGCCTGACCACAAGGGCACTGCGGGGCTGGGTCACCAGAGAGCAGGTAGCGGTGGCTAAACCGGCAATGCCCAATCCGCAACCTGGTCAGAAGGACCTCCTCGCGCCGAGATGGTCGGGAGGAAGTTGTCCAAGCAGTTGGGAGCGGTTTTACTGCCTGGAGCTTGTTTCCTTGGAGGGATGACCAAGCATCCCACCACATGGACACAAGCCTCTTACATACATCCCCACAAACGTCAGATGACGGGACACAATGGGAGGCTGGCCGAGGCTGGAGGACTGCAGCCTTGGCTGCAGCATCCGCAGCCTCATTCCCAGGCACTCCCACATGTCCGGGGACCCACAGAAAGCTGACAGAACCGCCATTATCAGCGAAAGAATGGAGGGACTGCTGTATTCGTTGAATCAAGGGATGGACCGGATAGGGAGCCCCAAGGCTCTGAAGAGCACTGAGTGAGTCAGTGCAGAGTACATACGATGAATGGCGGTGGCGGCGGGCATACTGAATGGCCTGATGGAGAGCAAAAAGCTCGGCCGTAAAGCTGGAACATTGGTCAAGGAGCCGGTATTTAAAGGTGGCGGTCCCGACGACAAAGGCACAGCCGACACCATCGTCAGTTTTGGAGCCATCGGTGTAAATAAAGGTGTGACCAGCAAGTCGAGCACGAAGTTCGACAAACCGTGAGCAATACACTGCAGCCGGAGTACCCTCCTTCGGGAGTGAGCTGAGGTCGAGATAAATACGAACCGGAGCCTGGAGCCAAGGTGGTGTCGGGCTCTCACCCTCTCTGAAGGTGGTAGGGAGGGCAAAATCCAATTGTCGAAGCAGGCGACGGAAGCGGACTCCGGGGGGCAGCAGGGCAGACACATACAACCCGTACTGACGGTCGAGAGAATCGGCGAAGAAGGACTTGTAAGAGGGGTGTTCGGGCATAGACAACAGCCGGCAGGCATACCGACACAGCAGTATGTCGCGCCGGTAGGTCAATGGTAACTCGGCAGCTTCAGCGTAAAGACTCTCGACAGGACTAGTGTAGAAGGCTCCGGTCGCAAGACGTATCCCCTGATGGTGGATGAAGTTGAGCCGGCGTAAGAGGGATGGCCGAGCGGACGAGTAGACGAAGCTCCCATAATCCAGCTTCAATCGGACTATGGACCGATACAAGCGAAGCAGGACAGTGCGATCCGCTCCCCAAGATGAACCGCTAAGAACTCTGAGGACATTAAGGGAACGTGTACAACGGGCCGCCAAATAAGAGACATGTGGAGACCAACACAGTTTCCGGTCCAACGCGAGCCCTAGAAACTTAGTTGTGTCCACGAATGGGAGAACAATGGGACCGAGATGTAAGGATGGCGGAAGGAACGCTTTATATCGCCAAAAGTTGATACAAACCGTCTTCTCTTCAGAGAACTGGAAGCCATTTGCCACGCTCCATGAGTAGAGGCTGTCTAGACAACGCTGGAGGCAGCGCTCCAGGAGGCATGTTCTCTGGGCACTGCAGTAGATCGCGAAGTCATCGACAAAGAGAGAGCCTGAGACATTAGGTGGAATGCAATCCATAATTGGATTGATCGCGATGGCAAAAAGGGCTACGCTCAAGACGGAGCCCTGAGGCACTCCGTTCTCCTGGAGGAAGACGTCGGACAATACGGAACCCACACGTACCCTAAACTTTCGATCCGTTAAAAAGGAATCAATAAAAAGGGGCAGACGACCGCGTAGGCCCCACTTGTGCATAGTGCGGAGGATACCTCCTCTCCAACAGGTATCATAAGCCTTCTCCAAGTCGAAGAACACGGCTACCGTTTGGCGCCTTCGCAAAAAGTTGTTCATGATGAATGTCGACAAGGTCACAAGGTGGGTCAACAGCGGAGCGGCGGCGACGAAAGCCGCATTGGACATTAGTAAGTAGTCGTCGAGATTCAAGAATCCAAACTAACCGAGCATTAACCATGCGCTCCATCACCTTACAGACACAGCTTGTAAGAGAAATGGGGCGGTAACTAGAAGGAAGGTGTCTATCCTTCCCGGGTTTGGGTATAGGAACAACAACGGCGTCACGCCAACGCATGGGGACCTGACCTTCGGTCCAGACGCGATTGTAGGTACGAAGAAGGAAGCTTTTGCCCGCCGGAGAAAGGTGTGCCAGCATCTGAACGTGAATGGCATCTGGCCCCGGAGCAGAGGACCGGGACAGTGCACGCGCACGTTCGAGTTCCCGCATAGTAAAGGGGGCATTGTAAGATTCCAGATTCAGCGAGTGGAAGGAAGGTCGCCGAGCCTCGTCTGCCTCTTTCCTGGGAAGGAAGGCAGGATGGTAATGGGCGGAGCTTGAAACCTCCGCGAAAAAGCGGCCAAAGGCGTTGGAGACAGCCACAGGATCAACAAGGACCTCATTACCTGAGGTCAGGCCAGGTACTGAGGAGTGGGCCTTAATGCCCGACAGCCGGCGCAGGCTACCCCAAACAACGGAAGAGGGAGTAAAACTGGTAAAGGAGCTCGTGAAAGAGGCCCAGCAAGCTTTTTTGCTGTCTTTGATGACTCTACGGCATTGCGCTCGGAGTCGTTTGTATTCAATACAATTCGCCAACGTAGGATGGCGGCAAAAGGTGCGTAAAGCACGTCGTCGAGCACGGATAGCGTCCCTACAAGCCTCGTTCCACCAGGGGACGGAAACGCGACGTGAAGAAGTAGTACGAGGTATGGAACGTTCGGCAGCATGGATAATAACAGCCGTGAGGTATTCGACCTGACTGTCACAACTGGAAAAATCGTGGTCCGGAAAGGTCGCCAGGGAGGAGTAAAGTCCCCAGTCAGCTTTCAGTATGTTCCAGCGCGAAGGACGTGGGGATGGGGTGTGGTGCAGGAGACGAACGACACAGGGGAAGTGGTCGCTCGAATAGGTGTCAGAAAGGACATACCACTCGAACCGACGGGCAAGAGTGGTAGAACAGATCGAGAGGTCCAAGTGGGAGTAGGTATGAGTAGAGTCCGAGAGGAAAGTCGGGGCGCCGGTATTGACGCAGACAAGATTGAGATGGTTGAAGACATCCGCCAAGAGTGAGCCTCTTTGACAGGATGCAGGAGAGCCCCAATGGGGATGATGGGCATTGAAGTCGCCAAACAATAAGAACGGCGGGGGAAGCTGATCGATCAGGTGCATCATGTCAGCCCGACTAACAGCAGATGACAGTGGAGTGTAGACGGTACAAACTGAAAAAGTAAAAGCAGAAAGAGTAATGCGGATAGCTATTGCTTGGAGTGGGGTGGTCAATGGGATGGGATGGTAATAGACATCGTCCCGAACGAGCAACATGACCCCACCATGAGCTGGGATACCGTCCACAGGGGCGAGGTCATACCGCTCCGAGGTATAGTGGGAAAAGGCAATACGGTCAGTCGGGCGCAACTTGGTTTCCTGGAGACCAAGGACAAGCGGACAGTGCAGGCGGAGGAGCAGTTGTAATTCCTCCCGATTTGATCGAATACCTCTTATGTTCCAATGAAACAACGCCATTGCTAGTCAAAAAGTTGGGGGAACAAGACGGGGAAGAGCTGGTCACCTCGATGGCCGCAGAGGGCCAGGTTGCGAGGCAACAACGCTACAACTGACGGCAGGCGGATCCGGTTCCATCGACTCGTCGCCAGCTGCGGCCGCTGTCCCTGATTGTGTAGGAGGGGCCGCATCATTTGCCGACAAAAGGCCGGCGGAACGCCTGGCAGCAGAGCGTCCCGGCGAAACTGAGGACGGCCGGGAGCAGCGACTCACGGATGAAGCGTCAGATGAAACGCGCCGGGGTGGAGAGGGGGATAGAGACTTCTTCTTGGAGGCCTTCTTGGAAGGCCGAGGAGGCACAGGGATGGTGGGCTGGACCCGAAGAAGGTCCTCACGCGCGGGGGTCCGTTTTGGAACGCCGGACCTCGGAAGCTGGGGTCCGGAACGTTTCCCCGATGGACGCCTGAGAAGAGGATCGCTTCTCAGGTGGCGTGGGGGGAGGAGGAGGCGGAAGGGTGGCCCCTGGGGCAGGGGGGGTGGGGGCCGCTGGGGAGGAGGAGTTGGAAGGGAGGGATTTGGGAGGCGGAGGCAGAGCCCCCTGATGGGCAGAGGAGGCGGAGGGGGGACAGGATAGAGGTGAGGATACAGCGGAAGGAGTGGACACAACTGAGGCAAACGAAGTGGCCAGTGACACGGGATGAAGGCGGTCATACTTCTTCCTGGCCTCAGAATAAGAGAGCCGATCCAAAGTTTTGATTTCTTGTATCTTTTTCTCCTTCTGATAGGCGGGGCAGTCTGGGGACCTAGGCGAGTGGACGCCAGGACAATTGGGGCACCGAGGTGGTGGGGTGCAAGTATGTTCCTCACGAAGAGGACGTCCACAGTCGCCACAAAGGGGCTCAGCCTCACACCGGGACGACATGTGCCCAAAGCGCAAACACCTAAAACAGCGCATAGGAGGCGGGACGTAAGGTCGCACGTCGCACCGGTAGCACATCACCTTTACCTTCTCCGGGAGAACGTCCCCCTCGAAGGCGAGGATAAAGGCCCCGGTGTCGATGCGACGGTCTTTGGGGCCGCGCTGGACTCGCCGGACGAAATGCACGCCGCGGCGCTCCAGGTTGGCCCTGAGCTCCTCATCAGATTGTAGCAGGAGGTCACGATGAAAAATAACCCCCTGTGTCCTATTTAGTGCCAGATGTGGGACAATGGAGACTGGGATGTCCCCTAGGCGGTCGCACGCCTGGAGTGCCGCCGATTGTGTGGCAGAGGTGGTCTTGATAAGAACGGACCCTGATCGCATCTTGCTGAGAGCCTCGATTTCCCCGAAGACGTCCTCAATGTGCTGAACAAAGAACATGGGCTTGGAGGTGGCGAACGTCCCCCCATCTGTTCGAGAACAGACCAAATAGCGGGGGAAGTACTTCGCCCCAAGCCGGCGGGCCTGTCCCTCCTCCCATGGAGTGGCCAAGGGGGAAAGGGCAGGAGAACCAGAACTAGAAACGGTACCTTTTCTTTTGGAAGACTCGGCCGCAGAGCGACCTGATACGTGTTGACGTTTCATGTGCGAAACGTCCGCCCCGATACCACCCACTCCGACCAGGGGCTCTCCCCACGGGCGCCACCCAGCCGCAGCAAGGGCCACCTGGCAGGATGACCATTGCCGGGAGTCCTGATGTCCCAAGGAGACGGGCATCTACTCCTTGGCCAACGTGGGGAGGGTGCAGCTCAGGTATCGGCAGTACGATCCCTGTGTTGTCAGGGGGCTACAACCTAGAGGGTACATGACGACCCCACCACAACGGGCTGGCTACCGTGCTCGATTTCTGGTGCCATGGAAAGTCCATCATGATCGCTGGTGCAGATGGAGATGCACTATGGGCGTAACTTGGACAACCCATCAGGCGTTTAGGCCCAATTTGAGGAATAATGGGTATGGTGACAACGCCGGTGCAATGCTGAGTGCCAAGGTCTTAGTGCACTTAGGACCAGTGGTACACCATGTAAGGTGTCCTTCCCCAAAAGGCTCGTACTTCTGTAGAATTTTGAAAATGGAGGTCAAACCCCAAGGGGGACCATCACATTAAGGCCAAAACATTTGAGACTCCTTTTAGTCGCCTCTTACGACAGGCAGGAATACCGCGGGCCTATTCTTACCCCCGAACCCGCAGGGGGACTTACTTGTGTGTGTGAATGTTGTGTGTGTCTCTCTTTTACTGATGAAGGCTGTAGTCACAAGCTTCATTTGTGTCCTTTAATTGTGCCTGTCTGCAACCAGATGTGTCTTCCTTACGGTAACAGTCTGTCTTTTCCTATATTGTTGATATTCCTACCTGGAGTTTCCATTGTTTACAGAGGACACATTATCGATGACTAATGCCTTTGTTATGTGTATTGTTGCATTTATTAACTTACAGAGAAATGCTATGAACTTATGTAGCAATCCAATAGTAAGTGGTGGTTCATTAGCTTCAGCACAGAGGCTAGGAATTGGTGTAGGACTTTTACTGCCAGACTCTGGTGCCAGTTTGATGTCTGTATCCATCTATAGAAGATATGAAGTTCAGACTGAACCACAAATTATGTTCCCGTAGTCGATGAGGGACCACGCAATTGCTTAGAAAAGTTATTGTAGACAGTATTTGTCAGCACTGCAGATCTTTCCACTGAAACACTATAAAATCTGCAAGGCTTAAGGAGCTCGTAGTTAACTGCATGGAGAGAATACACTTCCTATTGAACTACGTATTTGTGTTCCTTCCCATTCCATTCACATGTGGATTATGGAAAGAAGGAATACTTAAATGCCTCTGCGTGCACTGCAATTAGTTGAATCTTGTCTCCACAGTACAGGATCAATACTTACGTGGCTTTAGCAAATTTCTAGATCTCTCACTTAAAAGTGGTTCTCAACAATTTATAAGCAAGCTTTTGCAGAATAGCTGACATCGATATTCAAATGTCTGTCAAGTTACATTTTTCCACATTTCTATGACAAAGAATAAATTAAACTTGTGACCACTGGTATTATCATGCTTTGTATGCAATCAATATCCTTTGTTAGACCTATTTTGTATGAGCCACATACACTTTAAAAATATTCTAGGACTTGCCATACAGGTGATTTTAAGCAATCGTCTTTAAAGACTCGCATTTTGCCAGAATCCTATCAATGAAGATAAGTACACCTGCTGGTTTACCTATGACTGAGCATTTGTGACCATTCCATTTCATATTCTCACAAATTGTAGCATCCAGACATTTGTGCTTATTGGCTGATTCCAATAGTGACTCACTGATATTTACAGTCACAAGAACATATGTTTTTGTATTTTGTGAAGTAACCAATTTACATTTCTGAACATTTACAGGAAGCTGCCAATCTTTACACCACTTTGGAATCTTATTAAGTCTGAATGAATATTTGTGCAATGTTTTTCAGATAGTACTTCATTACAGAAAGGTGAATCATCACCAAAACATCTGAGTTTACAGTTACTACTGTCGGCCGAGTCATTAACATACTGAATCAATAGCAATATTCTCAATACACCTCTCTCTGGTACGTTGGAAGTTACTTTGTATCTACTAATAACGTTACATCCAAGATAATATGTAGTGTCCTCCCTACTGAGAAATTTCAATCCAGTTATAAATTTTGTTGGATGACACATCAATACTCGGCTTGGTACTTTGTCAACTGCTTTATAGAAGTAAAAAACTACAATCATAGTATGGGTTTAATCCGTAGCTTTCAGGATGTAATATGAGTAAATCATGAGTTTTGCTTTGCATGAATGATGTTTTCAGAATCCATGGAGGTTGGCACAGAGAAGGTCTTCTGTTCAAGCTACTTTATATCTTTATAGCTCATAATATGGTCTAAGATGGTTGGCTGTGAGGGTTAAGGGACTAAATGATGAGCTCACCAGTCCCGTGGTCATGAGAGGTCATGGGGAGAGTTCCACCTGCACAATGCAGAAATGTCTGAATTTTGCAGGTGAAAACTCCCTCTAAAATGTATTTTCTGTTCCTGTACACCTCAGAGTCCTTTCCCCTTCTCTGCCTTTCTCCTCTTCTCTTTTCTCCCCAGGTACAGCCTCTGGTACTGCATCTACCTAACAGCCCACCATATCCCTACATATTCCTACATGTAGCAATACAGCACCTTCCCCAACCCTGCTATCTCTCCAACCTCCCTGGCTCCACACCTCCTCTGTAACTGCACTACCTAACACAGCCGAGATCTTTGCTCACCTTCTTGCCTGGAAACAACAGTGATCACATGTGTTGTGCATGTATAGATGTGTATTTTCTGTCTGAGGAAAGACTTTTGTCCAACAGCTTAGTCTACTTCTAAATGTACTTTAAATGTGCCTCTGTATCACTCAATGAGGTGAGTAGCAATCTATTCTATTTCAGTGTTGTTAATTCATCAGAGATTTTCCTGTTTGCTCCTAACTTTAAGAGCTCTCTTCATTGGTTGGGTGTTAGTACGCCCTTATGGTCCACCCCTATATTGTGAGTTTGATCAGTAAGAATCATTTTGTTCCCTCAAACTGCTAGGGAAATACACTATGTGATCAAAAGTATCCGGACACCTGGCTGAAAATGACTTACAAGTTTATGGCGTCCTCCATCGGTAATGCTGGAATTCAATGTGGTGTTGGCCCACACTTAGCCTTGATGACAGCTTCCACTCTTGCAGGCCAATCAGGTGCTTTGGAAGGTTTCTTGGGGAATGGCAACCCGTTCTTCACGGAGTGCTGCACTGAAGAGAGGTATCGATGTCAGTCAGTGAGGCCTGGCACGAAGTTGGCGTTCCAGAACATCCCAAAGGTGTACTATACGATTCGGGTCAGGACTCTGTGCAGGCCAGTCCATTATAGGGATGTTATTGTCATATAACCACTCCACCAGAGGCTGTGCATAATGAATAGGTGCTCGGTCGTGTTGAAAGATGCAGTACCCAACCTGAACTGCTCTTCAACAGTGGGAAGCAAGAAGGTGCTTAAAACATCAATGTAGGCCCGTGCTGTGATAGTGTCACGCAAAACAACAAGGGTTGCAAGCCCCCTCCATGAAAAACATGACCCCCACCATAGCACCACCACCTCCGAATTTTACTGTTGGCAGATAACATTTTCCCGGCATTTGCCATACCCACACCCTGCCATCGGATTACCACATTATGTACCTTGATTCGTCACTCCACACAATGTTTTTCCACTGCTCAATCGTCCAATGTTTCCACACCTTACACCAAGCGAGGTGCCATTTGGCATTTACTGGCAAGATGTGTGGCTTATGAGCAGCTGCTCAACCATGAAATCCGAGTTTTCTCACCTCCCACCTAACTGTCATAGTACTTGCAGTGGGTCCTGATGCAGTTTGGAATTCCTGTGTCTGGATAGATGTCTGCCTATTACACATCACGACCTTCTTCAACTGCTGGCGGTCTCTCTCTCTCAGTCAATAGACGAGGTTGGCCTGTACGCTTTTGTGCTGCACATGTCCTTTCACGTTTCCACTTCACTATCACATCAGAAACAGCGGACCTAGGCATACTTAGGAGTGTGGATATCTTGCGTGCAGACATACGACACTAGTGACACCCAATCACCTGACCACATTCGAAGTCTATGAGTTCTACGGAGCACTCCCTTCTGCTCTCTCACGATGTCTAGTGACTACTGATGTCGTCAGTATGGAATACCTGGCAGTAGGTGGCAGTACATTGCACCTAATATGAAAAACATATGTTTTTGGGAATGTCTGGATACTTTTGATCACATAGTGTAAACGTCTGCACAGGCAGAGCTCTGCTGGGCTGGATAAGTCTTATAAAACTGTAGTGCTGCAGATGCTCCACAGGTTACCTACTAGTGATCTGACATGTAGAATATCTTGAGGTTGAGTGATTTTTAACACATCTTTACCATCACCGTAATTTGTGCAATTAAGCCAAGCTCCCAACTCTTTCAAATACACAGTGTTCCACCTCCATGCCCACCATGGTTGCTGAAGCAAGCAAAGAGTTTACAGCAGCAGATGACTGACAGTCACTAACAGCCCGCCGCTTGGGAACCCCATAACTTCTAGGCCTGTACTCAGCCATTACTCACTGCAGCCCTAAAGAAAAGGAACTGGAAAGAAGGTAGTCTTCGAGAACGGATAGGGAAGCAGAATCACAAAAGGTTGGGGCCCACAACTGCTTATCATCAGTTATGTGCACAGAAAAGGGTTGAAGGACCCTTTGGGGAAGAAAAAAACATGCTGAAATCCAAGTTCTGCAGGAATGGTTACATTTCAGTGTAGTGGTCAGCATACTAGTTTTACAGGGGATTCTCAAATTAACTAACCTACATGAATCAAAGTTAGAAGAGACTAGTAGGGAAACATCCAATTGAAAAATAACTGTTACACTTGTTTCCTAATGAAGTAAATGGAAAGACGAAAAACTAATTAAATGGAAAGAAATTGGAACAATTGTCCATACCTGACTTTTGGAGTGTTACCATGTTTGTTCATGAAATCTCTCCTATTTCTTGCAATTGTAGCAGGGCGACGAGGTTCTGGACAGTCTCTCAAACAGTGATTCCCCAGACAGTTGAAACATGTTTGCACTGATGCATTTGGTGTATTCTTCTCATCTGACTTTTCTTCTTGTTTCTGAAGAACTTCGTTAAATTTCTGCAGAATGATAAATACAGTGAGAAGGATGGATTTTAATTATGCAGATTCTTTTTCTCACTAATTGCAAAATATAAACACCTCAAGAGACTTTTTACACAAAAGAAAATTTTGCAATATATCAAACAAAAAACACACTACTTAGAAGTTTACGGTATATTGAAAAGCTTTAGATTCAAGTACAAAGAAGAATATAGAATGGGGCGAAAACAGTAGTTCAAAATGATTACTGTACATATTTTATAATTATGGAAAACCAAGAATTGGGTCAATTAAAAAAATGAGGAAAGGCAACCACTAACCTAAATATGTACATAGTTAATAGCACAGAAAATCTCACTAATCTTTGAGAGAGCTAGTTCCAGTTTAAATACATATGCTGAAACAAAATTCTTGATTTGACCACCTATAAAGAGAAAATGAATAATTTATTGCACATCTTACCTGATTATATGCAGGAATGTCTAAGTCATCCTTCATGGATGGATGAGTATCAACCATAAAGAGATGTGACACATCGAGTTGGTCATCATCATCTGCTTCTTCAAGTGATTCTTCCCAAATATCTAACTCTAAGTCCGATGAGCCACCATCTTCCGAATCTGTTAGTTGCTTTGAAATAAGATCTTTCAAAAAGTCCTTAATTTTCTTCTGGTATTTCCTGTGAAACCCAGAAAACAGAATTAATACCACAGCAAGTTTTCACCATTCCTCTACATACTGTACTGAATTAAACAAATAATTAATCTGCTGCCAACAAGGAACTATTTTTTCCAACAATATTCAGGGCATTTAGCTTTCAAATTTTCACATACAGTTTGATGTACCATAGATTCACAGTGAGGAAATCCTCAAGCCTGTGGAACATGTCATTAAAACAAACATACATGACTCACATTTACTGAAGGAGACACATTCTCATTCCCTGTTAGCACATCTTACATAAAATGATGCCCAATGACATGGATTAGGTAAAAAAATCCGAAACATATTTCCATTTAAAATTCAATGGCAAACTCATGACAAGTACATAAATTTATATACAATGCTTGTTTTGTAAACAAAACTGCCTTTTATTGCTGCAACTTAATTTATTTTTCCCAGGCACATTTCGCCTCTTTCTCATTCTAAGGCACCTTCAGTGGGATATATAAGATTACAGTTTTGTTATTTTTAGATTATTAAACAATTCACGTCACCTTTTTTATGTAAACAAGTAATTACAGTTTGCTGAGACCTGTGCTTCCTCTCATCTGGTCTCGAGATCGCACTACCACTTTTATTTCCGACACATAAGCACAGTTTTGTATTCAAAACTTTTTCACACTGTTCACCGTGTTTCTAAAAATAATAAAACAGTATCATTGTAGATCCCACAGAAGATGCCTTAGAGCAAGAAAATGGGAAAAAATGACAGGGAAAAATAAATTAAGTTGCAGCAAGGTAAGGTGGTTTTACAAAACAAGTATTTCTGTGCTTGCTGCAGAGGATGGCCACGCAAACAAACTTGTTATATACAATGAACTGCATAAGATCTCATGTGTACATTATAGCAATTACAGAACAAACTTTACAGAAGTTAAACAACCTGTAACTGTGCACTGCAGATGTTCACAGGTCAAATTTTACAAAACACCTACATTATTTCATATTATTAATAGCATATAAATTTATGAATGGTATTAAAAAATGGCGAATGGTGTAGGAGGTGGTCATTAATACATTCCTTTGAACTCTTCATAAACTGAAGTCTGTCAGTATCTGAGACCTTTTATAGCAGCTGGCAATTTTATATAAAACGTGTGTTCCTGAGATAATAGGACTCCTTTCAGAACCAAAGTAAGTGACTAAGTTTTTATGAAGCTTATCCTTAATTTTAGAGCTAATTCCATTAATCATGACAAATTTCATTATATATTGGGAAGCAGTTGTTTGCAACTGTGGTTCTTTGAATGGGCCTCTGCAGGAAGTTCTTGAATACACACCAAAAACAGTTCATACTTTTGAAACTATAAAGCCTGAACTTGGCTCAGAAGTTACTACGCAATATGATCCCGTACAACATTAAGTAAGTAAGTAAGTAAGTAAGTAAGTATGACATTAAGCAAGCAAAATATGTTAGATTTTTCTATTTTTATATCTCCCATGTTGACAAAATAATGATTTTAGGTGTTGTAGCAGTTCTGTGGTATGTTCCTCTCAACAGAAACTATTATGAAGTTTTAATACAAGAATTTAACAGCATCAAACTCTTCTACGCACTTATCATATTTTGACATATGCTGACTGGAAACCTCTTACATGTTATTAAGTGAAAGTAGTGTGCCTTTTCAAAGTTCAGTGACAAGGAATTGGGCTGAAAGCATGTATTAATACCCATGGAAGTTTTATTAACAGCACTATCTAAAACAATACTCAATAAGTTATTGTCTCAATATTCGCAGTACCTGCACACATAACAAACTAAGTATCTGGTAATGTTATGAACTGAATGTGGCGTGAATTCAGAAACCAAGGCTTGTTCATAGAACTGAGGATGCTAACATCTGCTTTCAAGTATAAAGTGAAATTGGTAGTAAAGAATATGTCCTTTTCACAAATCCACAGCTCAGGTTATGGAATCAATAGTAAAAATATGAATAATCTTCAAAAAGATTTAAAGTCTTTTACTCTGGTCCAGAAAGGTGTCCATTATCCAGGAACACACATTAGCCATGGACCTTGTCAAAGTATGCTGGCTTGTGTGTCTCACTAATACAGATAGCTGTACCACACATGCAACAAAAATGAAGGGATATCTGTGGAAAGGCCAGACCAGAGGGTGGGATCTGAAGAGGGCTAACATACTATTCAGTAGTTGCACAGCAATAGTCTAAATGATTGACTGATTTGGTCCTGTTACACAGTCATTATTTTTCCCACAGGCAAGCACCTGCACCAGTACCATACAGTAGTCCACAAGCCTCTATACGGTACATGGCAGAGGGTACCCTGTATAACTACCAGTCATTTTCTTTTTGGTTCCATTCACAAACAGACTGAAGGAGAAATGACTGTCTATATGCCTTCAGGTGAGCCCTCATTTCTCTTATCTTCGTGGTCCTGATGCGAAATGTATGTTTGTGGCAGCAGAATCATTTTGCAGTCAGCATCAAATGGGAGTTATTTAAATATTCTCAATAGTGTTTCTCGAAAAGAATATTGCCTTCCGTCTAGGCCAGTGGTTCTCAACCTTTCTGAGACTACTTCCTCTGGGTGAAACCAGATATTGGCTAATACGCAACCCCGTTCCCCTACCATCAGCAACATTAGGGCCTAACTAAACTTTAGAATGAAAAACAATTTCTTTGAACACCTTTATTTTTTAAATGATGGAAAATAAATAATATTTAGTTTTTTATATATCTTATTAAATCCTGAAGTAATGAGTCATTGAGACAATTGGTAACACTTAATTCTAACAACATTTTATTTACACGGTGGGTGTTCCATTTTACATTCTCTGATTTTACATTTTTCATGATTCTACGGCATAAATTCGTAGTCCCTGTAAAAAACCCATAAGATCAATGCTAAAATTTCCCCAGTTTTACATTTATTCCTAATAAGGTTTACCTCAATTCTAAGTACTTACTTGACATCTCGCTTGACTTTGTCCCGTTTCCTTCCCATTGATGTTTGATGTGGCTGAACAAGTTTTAAGTAGCACAAAATGCAGCTGGTTCGCACCATGAGTGGTGACGGGATTAAGGGAATATTTTAGGTCGTTGTTGAGAGGGGAGATGTGAAACAGGAAATGCTGACGTAATCCAAGATCAGTGTTGCCAACACAACTGGCAACATTTAGCTTCACTGCGTAAATTATGATACACCTACTGCTAGGTTGCAGCATTATTGGAAAAACAAGACAGTCGACACAAATTGTTCTGGACCGAGCCAATATATGATGAAGGGACCCAGTCACTACCTTTTTTTTTTGTGCCACTTATAACTCAGTCTCATATTTTTGCATGTATTT
The DNA here is from genome assembly GCF_021461395.2 of Schistocerca americana. Taxonomy (NCBI): domain Eukaryota; kingdom Metazoa; phylum Arthropoda; class Insecta; order Orthoptera; family Acrididae; genus Schistocerca; species Schistocerca americana. The sequence goes on along the minus strand of NC_060119.1, from coordinate 1,077,027,836 downwards.
CCGAAGTACTGTATCCAGCAACAAAATCAATCATCAACCTCTTACATTCAAATACCGAGTCATGATGAATATGCTCAGTCATAATCGAGGAAACATCGTCCATTTCTGGCTAGTGATTTGTTAAGTCACCCAATAGCCAGCTCAAGCACACCACACTAACACACATAAAATGAGCTCACCTACTGGATGTGTGGAGAGAGGGAATGACCCTTCAACCACAGGAGTGCAGGTAGGGGTGAAAGCCTTTTGTGAAGTGCTGAAAATATACTTTTCATTCAGATGATGTGCTATGACAGAGATGTCACATGGAAATAAAACAAGGATTTTGCGTGCATTTTAAAGACTTTTGTGTTCAAATCTGACATGATACAGTTGCAACAAGTACATACACTACCCCTGTGTACACTTTGCACCACACACTGTAGACTGTAAAGACTGCTAGCAGTGATAGAGGGCATGAAACTGTAACACCTGAGCTTTCTTTCAAATTTGCATTTTACACAGTGTGCATAAATTCACACTTCTAATAAATTTGTAACATCAATTGGGGAAGCAAATTCATTTTTTCACTTCTCTGTTTCTCTCATCACGCCTAAAATAACACTTCAACAGTGCTGTGCATATCAAGTGCAGCTCATAAAAGCATTAAACAATAACAGCATGGTGACTAAGTTTGTCATTGAGCACATGCCTGCATTTATGATTTAACCATTTAGCTGCTGTGATGTTTTTGGTTTAATACTGAATCAATTTTTGCTTTTTTCTATGTGAGCACAAAGATGATCTCCCAAAAACACGTGTTTTGAATGTATAATTTGAGGTCGTAGCAAGCCGGAAAATAGCTTGATTGCCTTGTACCCAGATACCAATATTTTTGACAAGTTTTTACTTGCTGTTATACATCTGTGATTTTTTTAATAACTTATGAAATTCATTACCACAAGTTATTGCATAAACACTGTATTGTATGTTTAATTTCCTTCACAGATTTTATACAAAGTATTGGAGGATTGCGATTTTTAATCATATACGTCTATTACATGTGTTTCTGCCCAAATTTTTGATAGTTTTAACACTTTATTCAATCCTGCATTTGCCTCAATTATGCGTTGTTTTTTTTTTTTGGTCTGGACAGAACGAAAAAGTAAAAAAGTAAGATAGGGGTTTCACTGTACTTATAGAAAGATGATGTAATCCTCAGTCCATTGCGAGTGCTACCTACAACTCCTTCGCAGAAAAGAAAGCTAATTATCCACATTGATATTAAATATTTATTACAAAACATGCTTCCTCTGCACCACTCCTCTCCCGAGTGACATTTGCTGCACTCACACACTGCAACCTCATTTTAAAATCAGCCAAAGCAAAGAGTGTACGTTATAGCTACTAGTTGCGTACCCCATTATTGCCGAAATTGGAAAATTAGGCTGCCAATGCTTTGCATCTGACCACTGCTGCACACCAACATAGTAGCCATTACCTAATTATAGCTGTTTTGTGGGGTCAACTGAAACGTCCGATCCCACCCGTCAGCTTTGACCCATGACATAAGGCTGTTATGGTGTGTGACGTCATGACGCCGCGGAGTTTCATTTGTGAGTGTGGCGTGTTTGTAGGTGTCGTCGTGTTGCGGTTCATGGTGCCCTCTGGTGATGTGTTTAGGGGTTTCGTGTTGTGTGGTGCATTGAGTTCAGCTTGGTGTTACCGATTCTAGTGGTTGGTTCTCGTTTTGGCTGTGTTTGGAGCAGAACTGGTTTCAGTGATTTAACGATTTAGTGGTTTGGTGTGAAAGTTATTATAGTGCTGTTCGCTGTAGGTCGCGTGTTAATGTGAGTAAATTAATTTGTTGTTGCTCTTGTTAGGTATGGATACAACCAATAAAATAAATAGTGTGCGACTCTGTTGAAGCTGATCAAATTTCTACAGCTTTTTGGGTTGATCGCAGAGGTGGTTAAGTGTGCTGTCTGTCAGAATGAAATGAGATTGGCAAAAGTTTTGGCATCTCGGACCTGGGATGGTTATATGTGGCAGTGCCTTAAGGATAATCTATGGCACTCCGTACGTCGCGGTTCCTGGTTCGAGAAGTCTAGTTTGGGCATGTGCGAGATTGTTTTGTTGACGTGTTACTCTTGTTATTGATCCTCTAAAAGTTTTTGCGCGCATGAGACTGGCATGTTTTGCAGTGAAGTATATTCTGAGTTTATTACGTACAGGGGTAAGTTGGGTGGGTTGTGGTGGAGGTGGACAGTCACAGTTTGGGAAAAGGAAGTATGGGAGGGGTAAGTCTGTGGTCGGTCTCTGCATGTAGGGGGGCTGTTGTACTAGGGGGTGGGTGTTCGGAATGTGTTTTTAGGGTTGTGGAGGGGCGGTCTAAAGCGGAATTAGTGGGGTTAATTGAGGAGTTCAAAGAAATGGGTATTACTGTAGTTTCCGATGCTTTTTCTTCTTATGGGGGGTTGGGTGAGAGGAAGTACAATCATTTAGTTGTTAACCATAGTTTAAGAGTTAAAAATTACGAGACGAGGGCTTGTATGAATATTATAGAGTGGATGTGGGGGGGGTCATTAAGTCAGTTCTTGGGACGGAGAAGAGGCGCTCTTCTAACCTTCAGTCTCATTTAGATGAGTACTGTTGGCGGAAGAGCGTCCCTGAGGGCTGTTTCCCCCCCACCGGGGATTTTTAAGGGCTATTAGTAAGATTTAGTAAGATGTACAGGCCGAAGGTGGTTAGTTAGGGTAGTTTGGGTGGGCGGGTGGCTGCGTCACGGGAGGGGGGGGGGGGGGGGGGGGGGGAGTGTTAGGTTTTTGGTACTGTTTGTGAGGGGGGGGGGGGGGTGTTAGGTTTGTGATTTAGTTGTGCAGGATCTATTTTGTTGCAGTTCTTGCTGAGTTGTAGTGTGTGATTGAGATTTTTTTATTTTGCGTTTGGTTTTCGTTTAGGGGTATTTTATTTTGGGGTGAGGGGGGAGGCTGGGTTGGGGGGGTGGGTTGGGTCTTTCTTTGTTGTTTTGTGTGTGTGTGTGTGTGTGTGTGTGTGTGTGTGTGTGTGTGTGTGTGTGTGTGAGAATGGGGGTTGTGGTGGCCAACCTAGGTTGCGGCACCGGAACATTGTTGTGGTAAATTTTTATTTTTCTTGTTCTTAGTGTATTTGTTGTGTGTTGGGGTCGAGGGAAGTGTTCAATTCCAATTTGTGGAATCTGGAGCTCCTGAGCTATATAGGTCATGGGATGCGTTCGATTCCAATTTGTGGGATCGGGAGCTGATATTGAGCTATATAGGTCAAGGGAAATGTCCGATTCCAGAGAATATTGTGTTTAGTGGAATTTGGGTTTTGTGTTGTCGGTTTTTTTCATCATTTTGTGTGGTCTGGTATGGAGGTGTGTGTCCAAATTTGTTTATATTTACTTTGTCCTCCCCCTCCCCCAATTTCCCATGCTTGTCCCATTTGTGTCATTAGGCTTTTTTTGTGGAACATGTGTGTTAGTTTTTTCGATGTATTTTCGTGTTTGTTATCGTGGTTACGTAACGACGTCACGGGTGCCATATTGGAGTCGTGGTGTATGGTCGTTTCCGCCATATTTGTGACATCATGGGTCAAAGCAGATGGGAGGAATCGGACACTTCTGTATTTCCGTTTTGTGACTCAAGTTACATTGTTTATTGTTGTGAAGTGAAGAATGAAGCAGTTTCTGGTCCATTGTGAGAACTACAAACAACTTGGAGAAGGTATATATGATATACTTACGCATATGTGTATCAGTTTCACAGTCACAGATAGGTTAGACAAAGTATATGTGCAGTAGGTGAGGAACATTTCACACGCTGTAACCTCCACCACATTGTCTCACATGCTAATAAAAAATGCCATTGTTGGTAACTTATGTAACTAATATTACAGTTTTATGAAGTAGTGATAATTAATACTAATGATCTTTTGAAAACAGTTCAATTTTGAGACACATACAATACTGAATCATTTTTTTTACCCTTAGAAAATTTCATTTTACCCCTCAGGAGTAATTATCCTCAGGTTGGGAACCATTGCTCTAGGAATTCCCATCTGTGTTCCCGAAGCATCTCTGTAATACTTGTGAGTTGTTTGAACCTTCTGGTAACAAATCTTGCAGCCCGCCCCTGAACTGCTTAATGTCTTCCTTTAATCCGACATGGTGGGGATCCCAAACACTCAAGCAGCATTCCAGAAAGGGTCGAACTAGTGTTCTATATGCAGTCTCCATTACAGATGAACTACACTTTGCTAAAATTCTACCAGTAAGCTGTAGTAGACCATCCGTCATCTCCCTTCTACAATCCTTACATGCTTGTTCCATTTCATATCGCTTTGCAATGTTATGCCGATATACTTATATTTTTCTACATTCATCACATCAACTATAAATATTGTCTAAGTCCTCTTGCACTCTTCTACAGTCACTTAACACCTTACCGAACACCACACCATCATCATCAACAACAACAACAGCTGCAGATTGCTGCTCACCCAGTCTGCCAGATAATTTATCTTTTTGGAAAATTACACCAATCCTACCACTCTTCACTGGAGCACTTCCAACGACACCCTTGTCTCTGCTGAACTCTTGCCATCTAGGGCAATGTACTTAGATCTGTTATTTAAGAAGTCTTCGAGCCACTCACGTATCTGGGAACCTATTTTGTATGCTTGTACCTTCATTAACATTCTGCAGTGGGACACAGTGCCAAATGCTTTTCAGAAAGCTAGGAATATGATATCTGCCTGTTGCCCTTCATCCATAGTTTGCAGGATATCTTGTGTGTAAAGGGCAAGCTGAGTTTCATATGAGTGATGCTCTCTAAAACTGTGCCAATTCATGAACAGAAGTTTTTCCATCTCAAGGAAATTTACTACCTTCAAATCGAAATTACGTTCAAAAATTCTGAGCAAACCCATGCTGAGGATACTGGTCTGTGATTTTGCAGGTCTGTTCTTTTACTCTTCATATGTAGAAGATTCACTTGCACTTTTTTCCCAGTCACTTAGGACTCTGTGCTGTGTGAGAGATTTGCAATAAATGCAAGCTAAGTAAGGGGCCAGCACTGTAGGGTACCCTCTGTAAAACTAAACTGTGGTTCCATGTGGACCAGCTGACTTATTCTCTTTCAACTTTTTCAGTTGTGTCTCTATGCAAGGGATGCTTATTAGTGTCCTCCATACGATAATTGTGCGAAGGTCAAACGGTAATATGATTGTATGATTCTCGTGCGTGAATGACTTCTTAAACACGAAATTTAAAAATTTGGCTTTCCTTTCGCTTTCTTCTATTGCCACACCATAGTGGTCAATGAGTGACTGTGCAGAAGCATTAAACAGCTGTAGCAATTTTATGCAGGACTAGAATTTTTTCGGGTTCTCAGCAAGATCTTCTGCCAATGTATGGCGGAAGTTTTATGCTCCATGCATCAATCTTTCTACAGTCATACAAATCTCTAACTTTACCCTGCTATCATTTGTGCTTTCCCTTTTGAATTGAGTGTGCAACAACCTGCATTTTCTGAATTTCATTGTTAAAGCATGGTAGATCTTTTCTGTCCTTAATCCACTTACTTGGCACATACTTTTCTGTAGCACCATTTACAATCTGCTTACATTTTACCCGTCATTCCTCTATCATACAGGATACTAACAGGTGCTTATCTGCTCTTTCTAGCCTTCTTGAGTGATTTATTAACTTCAGTAATCATAGTTGCCATGATGAAATCATGGTCAGTAATCTCCATCTCTATACTGATGCTGTCAATAATGTCAGGCTTGTTTGTAGCTACAAGGTCTAAAATGTTTCCATTGTGTGGGGCTGGCGAACTAGCTGCCCAGGACAGTTTTTGGAAAACAGTGTTCAAAAGTACATTGAGAGACTGACTGACTGTCTGTACACCCTGCAATGAATCCACATACATACCAGTCTGTATCTGGTAGGTTGCCTGAAACTAATATTGCACAATCTGGGTATTTCCAAAACTACTGGCCATAGACTATCTTTGAATGATACTAAACCTGTCACAGTGGAATCAAGTGGGAAAAAAATTAACTTGGTTTCATCTAGACCTGTTATACATGAGCAGATAACTTCACTAACACTCAAATTCAAACTCAAGAGACGTCTTGGCTAAAATATTTCGAAGGTCAAAAAGTCCCCCATTTGGATTCAGGCAGGGGCTACTCATGAGGATACTGTCATTACCAAAAACAAAACTGGCCTCCTATGGGTCAGAATGTGGAATGTTAGCGCCCTTAATGGGGTAGGTAGGTTACAGAATTTAAAAAAGGAAATGGGTAGGTAGAAATTACAGGGTGTTTCAAAAATGACCGGTAGGCCTATATTTGAAACGGCAATAAAAACTAAACGAGCAGCGATAGAAATACACCGTTTGTTGCAATATGCTTGGGACGACAGTACATTTTCAGGCAGACAAACTTTCGAAATTACAGTAGTTACAATTTTCAACAACAGATGGCGCTGCGGTCTGGGAAACTCTATAGTACGATATTTTCCACATATCCACCATGCGTTGCAATAATATGGCGTAGTCTCTGAATGAAATTACCCGAAACCTTTGACAACGTGTCTGGCGGAATGGCTTCACATGCAGATGAGATGTACTGCTTCAGCTGTTCAATTGTTTCTGGATTCTGGCGGTACACCTGGTCTTTCAAGTGTCCCCACAGAAAGAAGTCACAGGGGTTCATGTCTGGCGAATAGGGAGGCCAATCCACGCTGCCTCCTGTATGTTTCGGATAGCCCAAAGCAATCACACGATCATCGAAATATTCATTCAGGAAATTAAAGACGTCGGCCGTGCGATGTGGCCGGGCACCATCTTGCATAAACCACGAGGTGTTCGCAGTGTCGTCTAAGGCAGTTTGTACCACCACAAATTCACGAAGAATGCCCAGATAGCGTGATGCAGTAATCATTTCGGATCTGAAAAATGGGCCAATTATTCCTTTGGAAGAAATGGCGGCCCAGACCAGTACTTTTTGAGGATGCAGGGACGACGGGACTGCAACATGGGGCTTTTCGGCTCCCCATATGCGCCAGTTCTGTTTATTGACGAAGCCGTCCAGGTAAAAATAAGCTTCGTCAGTAAACCAAATGCTGCCCACATGCATATCGCCGTCATCAATCCTGTGCACTATATCGTTAGCGAATGTCTCTCGTGCAGCAATGGTAGCGGCGCTGAGGGGTTGCCGCGAGTGAATTTTGTATGGATAGAGGTGTAAACTCTGGCGCATGAGACGATATGTGGACGTTGGCGTCATTTGGACCGCAGCTGCAACACGGCGAACGGAAACCCGAGGCCGCTGTTGGATCACCTGCTGCACTAGCTGCGCGTTGCCCTCTGTGGTTGCCGTACGCGGTCGCCCTACCTTTCCAGCACGTTCATCCGTCACGTTCCCAGTCCGTTGAAATTTTTCAAACAGATCCTTTATTGTATCGCTTTTCGGTCCTTTGGTTACATTAAACCTCCGTTGAAAACTTCGTCTTGTTGCAACAACACCGTGTTCTGGGCGGTGGAATTCCAACACCAGAAAAATCCTCTGTTCTAAGGAATAAACCATGTTGTCTACAGCACACTTGCACGTTGTGAACAGCACACGCTTACAGCAGAAAGACGACGTTCAGAATGGCACACCCACAGACTGCGTTGTCTTCTATATCTTTCACATCACTTGCAGCGCCACCTGTTGTTGGAAATTGTAACTACTGTAATTTCGAAAGTTTGTCCGCCTGGAAATGTACTGTTGTCCCAAGCATATTGCAACAAACGGTGTATTTCTATCGCTGCTCGTTTAGTTTTTATTGCCGTTTCAAATATACCGGTCATTTTTGAAACACCCTGTAGATGCAGTAAGAATTAGTGCAATGTAGTGCCAGGAAGTACAGGACTTCTGTCAAGTCAGTAAAGGTTATCAACACAAAATAACATTGAGATAATGCAGAGGTAAGCCTAATAATGAGTAAGAAAATAAGAATGTGGGTAAGCTATTATAACCAGTATAGTGAATGCATTATCATAGCAAAGATAGACACAAAGCCAACATCAACCACAGTTATACAAGTTTATATGCCAACTAGCTCTGTGGATGACGAAAAAATTGAAAGAACATGTGATGATATGAAGAATATTATTCAGATGGTTACAGGATACGAGAATTTTTGATGGGTGACTAGCATTCAGTAGACGGAAGGGCAAGAGAAGGAAAAATGGTAAGCGAACATGGACTGGGGGAAAGGAATGAAAGAGAAAGCCACCTGGATGAACTTTGCACGGAGAATGATTTATTCATCACCAACAATTTGTTGAAGGGTTATGAAAGAAGGTTGCATATGTGGAAGTGCATTGAGAATGATTTAATCATCACTAACAATTTGTTGAAGAGTCATGAAAGAAGGTTGTATATGTAGAAGATATCTTGGACACTGGACAGTTGCAGATGGATTACATAACAGGAAGACAGATTTCAAAACAAGATTTTAAACTGTACGACATTTCCAGAGGTGGGTCTGTATTTTAACCATTGTTTAGTGGCTGTTAACTGCAGACTAAAACAAAATAAATTAGACAAATGCAGAAATTTAAGGAGATGGGACCTGGATATACTGAATGAACCAGAAGTTATTGAGTGTTTCAGAGAAAGCATTAGGCAACATGTTACTGAAAAAGGTAAAAGAAATGCAACAGAAGACCACTGGGCAGGTCTGAGAGATGAAATTGGGAAGGCAGAAGAGAATCACATACATAAAAAGAAAACGCCTAGTAGAAATCCCTGTATAACACACGAGGTATTCAATTTAATTAGTGAAAGAAGAGAAAAATGCGGTAAATTAAGCTGCTGAAAGGGAACAGAGACAAAGCAGTCATACATATATCGTTGTAAGTACGTAGAGAACCGGTAGAAAACACACACAAGCAGGCAAGAAAGAAAAATTAATATAGGCCTATAAGGTGTCTCTGGACTGCCAGAAGAAAACACAAACAATGGAAGACATTAGAACAAACAATCCGTTGTCTTTAATACAAACAGACTACGAACTACACTACAAGCTAAAGATCGCCAATATGTAACTGTTGAAAAGCTGGCAGTCTAACAAAATAAACACAAACAAATACAAACACTAACCTTGCCGTCCCTTGATCCCTAAACCTTATACTGAATATGGGTTCTTTTTTTCTCACGGCATCTCCCTTCAGATTACTACTTGAGCAGCTGGATCGATCACTTGCGTCTGTTAAATCGACTAAGGGACACATAGGTTTCAATGCATCACATCTATTTGCAGAATCCTCGTCAACATTAATAACCATCGTTGGAGACTGTTTCAGGGAGGTTTCCGTGGCAACACATTCATCAGAGCAACTTCCATTAAAATCGGAATCAATGCTGTCACTTATACTCATACAAATACGATCATGAAACTACACACATAAACAAAACATAGAAAACCGTTTCCTCCTATCACAGTCCCTCAACCTCACACGAACAGAGCACACAGCACAGTTATTCCGCAGTGCTACCAAACGGCATCGATCTCGGTCGATATCACTTGACGTGTGGCGTCTCTCTCCAAGTAGGCGAAGAATTCTCTAGAAGATATATTCATTAAGCTATATTTGAAACTACAAACCAATATTTCATTTTCCACTGATTTTAGTGTAAATCGCGAGTATGATATTCCTGCTGGTAAACAAAGAAATTGCGAGAAAAAGTGTCTGAAGTTCAAACAATACAGCGTTCACCGTGAAAATAAGTGCCTCGTGTGTTATATTACCAAAACAAGAGCAATATATACATAAAAACGAAAAAAAAGAGATTGCTTGCGTACCAACCACGTCCTATAACAGTAATGTGGACATATTTGTCGAGACTGGATATTACTGCTGTGAAAAGCGAGCTCATAAAGGTATTACATGTGTCAAATGTAAAACAATATTACATTTTGAGCGTGCAGACGCAACTTCAAAATGAAAAATACGGTTGTATGCAAAATGTGACCAAAATGAATTGAACAGAAAAAGGTAAAATGGATACCAAAAAATAAATTATTTTGCCACTAATAGAAGATACGCATAGGTTAAAGTGTGATGAACTTTCGAATACTATGATGGAAAATCAGAGTACAACAGAACTAAGTGAAAGTGTGTGCTGTAACTTAGACATAGTGTAAGCAAACGTGTGGAAAAATCCACGAAAAGTACACGCGAATGTGGCTACACGAGCCAAATGCCCCTCTATCAGAAATATGGAAACTAGTAATATTTGCAGATTGTATCAATTTAAATCAAAAGGACTGGGTAATTCTAGTAGGGGAATTGAACGACATATACAGAAATGAAAAGCAAGTAACTGCAAGTAATTTAAAAAAGTGTCTAGCTGTCTTACTCATAACTATGTTATTGTTTGGAACGTACCACAAACGTACGATTTACAAGAGTGATCTTCTGTAAACATGGAAATAACAAAATTGCATAGGCTTCCGCATCCAGAGTCAATCGACATAAAAGTTTTCTGGGTGTGATACCGCATCATAATGTATAAAACTACCGCTGGAGAGAAACCAACGTTTCGGCAACGGTTGTAGCGGCCTTCTTCTGGGTCTACGCAGACACCCAGAAAACTGTTATGTCAAAGGAAATAACGGTTCCAAATAATATATTCAACAGCGTTTGCAGTGAATGCGAAACACCTCAAGGCGGTTTACCGAGTACAGATGTAGAATTCAGAGACGTTGAAATTGTGGACATAATCTGTATTTGTCGCAGTTTTCATACTTGGCGTTGTCTGCATGTAAATTGGATAAACGACTGGCAGCCGAAATAATAACCAACATTGTGACCAAAAACCAATACAAATACTCTCTGCATCATCAGCTAATCTCGTGACTGAGACTGAATCCCGCAAGTACACAGATTCAACAAAAATAATACCAAGAGTTCAGAAAATAACTTCACCAAGAGAAAAAAGAAACAACTACAGGTGGAGCAACTGCTCGACAAATGAATGCCTTACGACAAGCTGCAGCTCAAATGGATGCCGCACCAGAAGCTGCAGAACAAGTCGATGCCTCACCAAAAGCTACAGAACAAGTCGATGCTCCACCAAAAGACGCAGAACCGGTGGATGCCTACGAGAAGTGGAGCAGTCAGCATTGGAAAACTCATCAAATGATCGTCCACTTAGGAAGAGGAAAGCAGCAGTTCCATTCCACTTCACAGATTTTTTTTTCCAAAGCGCTACAGGAAAACCACAGCAAGATAAGTGCACATGTAATATTTTTACATATTAATATGCAGGCTCTTAAGAATAAACTTAATGAAAGCCAATACTGGCTGGAAAAGTTAAACTGCTCTGTGATTTTAATAACCGAACATTGACTTAGCAATGAACTAAAATTAAGTCTGTTGTTTGGATATGAACTGGCAGCCAGTTACTGTAAAACAAGTGTTAAACATGGTGGTGTATCAGTATATTTTAAAAATAGTGTAAACCTAAGCTATGACGTTATAGATGTTGGTGGAGTGTGCATAGAAGCAAAACTGGAAGCTACAGCCATAATTTTGCCAAAACAGGAAATTATACTAGCTTCAGTATACTGCCCCAGATACACAATGAAGAAATGTTTGTGAAGCTTCTGGGGAAACTAATAATCTTGCTACTCTAACAGAAAGATCATAGAATACTGTATTGATAGCAATATAGGCATTAGGTTTAAGAACATAAATGTTGATCATTTCCTAATTGCATTAAGAAACCTTAACTTCCATTGCACAAATGACAAACACACAAGGAAGGAAGCAGGTCTAGATAATATGATATGTAATTTTCATATAAACAAAATAGAATTTGTAACAATCAAACTATGCTTTACTGAGCATGAGGGACTATGGCTCAGATAACTCTTAGCAGTAAAATCATTGAAACTTCCACTAAACATAGAAAAATTGTAAGACCAGTCAATGAATCAAATCTAAACAAGTTGACAAGTAAACTGAATTTAATACAGTTGGATAAAATAATAATCACTGCTGATGCAAATGAAACTACCAAAAAATTTTTAAAAATGTTAATTTGAAGCATATTGTCCTAAACACTATAAGAAAATATTGAAACAAAATCGCTGCACCAAATTGCAAAATTTAAAAAACTGGTACACCCGAAATCAAAATAGAATAAGGATCATAATGCTACTCTGTCACGACTGATGTCAGCGTAATTATGCTGAAAAGGAAATGTATGTGAAGTGGAGAAAGATTTACAGGTCATACATACATATTGAACTCAGTGAATAAATGCAGAGACGCATGGGAAATTATTAAAACATAAATACAGTGTGTTGACAAAGTATACCAGATACCAATACCACCTGATATTCTAAACGCACATTTTGTCAGTCCTCAGGCAGATGACACCATTACGAAGGATGCGAGTTAAGCAATGGCACTGCTGCCAGAAATGAACAGTAAGTGGACAGAAAGCTTTCGCTGGAATTGTGTAACTGATAAGATGGTCAATGAATCAATAGCTAAGCTCAGTAATTCTAGAGCAGAGGATTAGTATGTACTCTCAAATTATGTTATTAAATATATCAGAAATCAAATTGTAATGCCAGTGACCAAACTAATCAAGAAAATTTTAAATTAAGATATTCATCCAGCATGTTTAAAAATATCTGTAGTTAAACAAGTGCATAAGAAAGGAGATATAGCATCTCCAGGTAACTATTGACCTATATCACTTATACTCATAATATTAAAAATAAAAGATACTGCATACATAAACAGATGAGTCAATATTTTAAACATAATTATGTATACATTCGGGCAAAATTAAACCAACAAACCACTATTTCCCCCATCCTCTGTCTAATTCACCATACAATCATACAAACTGTCAATAGATGTCTGTACGATCGTATCCTACACGGAAAATGGAATTCTGGCCAACGGACATTCACACCAACAATGATGTCAGGACGCCTATCAAATGGGATAGGGTTTGCTGGGTAGTCCCACATTTGCAATCGCTGGGTACACAGTCATAGACGGTGCAGTATGGCACAGAGAAGATGCCGACCAGGCTTTCCATGATGGAGAGCCATGGGAAGAATGGAAGCAGGACAATTGCAAACTGATGTGGTCCAATGGCTTAATGTGAGTCGTTTTGTTGTTTTTCGGATGTGGCGACAGTTTATAAAGATCGAAACTATCCTAAAGACCAGGATGTGGCTGATCACGTGTAACATCAGAAAGAGAGAACCATTATTTGGCTGTTAGGGCCAACAGTATCGCCTTAATAAGGCACTGCAACTGGCATCTGACCTCACGGCATCCAGTGGACGTGTTGTAGCGAGCAAACAGTGTACAGAAGACTTCGGCAAAATCGCCTTTATTGTCGGAGACCTGTTGTATGTGTACCTCTGACGCATCTTCACAGAAGGGAACGTCTAGAGTGGAGCCATCAACATGCCACCTAGACGGTCGAACAGTGGGCCAATGTTCTTTTCACAGATGAGTCCCAATTTGATCTGAACAGTGATACACGCCAGATTCACATTTGGAAGGAACGTGGAACACGATTTTGGGACCCAAGTACTGTGGAAAGACTCTGATTTCAAGGATGATCTCTATTGGTGTGGCCAGGGATTATGGTGACCGCTTCATGAAATTGTACAGTTAAATCAACAAGGTTTTACTGCTGTGAAGTATTGTGATGAGATCTTGGTACCTCATGTGTGGTTGTTGTGAGGTGCTGCAGCCCAGACTTCATGGTGCTGGACGATAATGCTCGACTTCATAGAGCATGAGTGGTTGATGTTTTCTTGGAAACGGAAGATATTACATGCTTGGCGTAGCCTGCTTGCTCTCCCAATTTGAATCCTTAGTGCGCATCTGAGCTGCACTAGGGACAAGGGTTGCACCATCTCACCGTTCACCAACCCCTCTCCAAGACTTATGAGCAGCGCTGCAATAAGAATGGGCATTATTGCCTCAACATGGGATTCATGGCATTATTCACAGAATGCCCCATCGTTTGTTAGGCTTGTATTGCTGCCAGAGGTGGTCGTACCCCATACTGAGGGGATTAACCAGAGGCCGAATTCTGTGTGTAAATCTGTTAAGTTGGAAAAAACGAAGACAATTTTTGTATACCATTATGCATGTTGTAGTTGTTTATCTTCTGCATTCTTTATATGGTTTCTGCTTTCTACCACCTGATTATATCGTTTTGTGCCAAAATAAAATAATTCGGTTTGTTGCTTTAATTTTGAACACCAGTGTACTTACCTCCTCACAGTATGGTTTCAGATCCAGCCTTTCTACAGTCAAAGCAGTTGAGAGCTTGGTAGAAAAAATATACAACTTTTGAAAATAAAGATTTTATCTGTGCTACACTGTGGGACCTCAGGAAAGCTTTTGATATGATCTCCCACAGTATTCTCATAAAAAAACTCTACCAGTACAGAGTGAGAGAGAATGCTCTATGCCTAATGCACTTGAACTCTGAGAGTAAAAAAACAGTTAGTTACAGCAAATAATCAAATGTCAGAATGTCTTCCAGTTGCAAAATGTGAACCTCAAGGATCTGTTATTGGACATTTCTTTGTCGTTATTTAGGTTGGTTTGGGGGGGGGGGGGGGGAACCAAACATTAAGGTCATCAGTTCCATCTGATTAGGGAAGGATGCAGAAGGAAATCGGCCATGCCCTTTCAAAGGAACCATCCCACCATTTGCCTGAAGCAATTTAGGCAAATCATGGAAAATCTAAATCCATACAGCTGGATGCAGTTTTGAGCAATCGTCTTCTTGAATGTAAGTCCAATGTACTAACCACTGTGCCAGCTCGCTTGGTGTCATTATTTACACAAATAATTTACCCATAGTTGTACCATGTGATGCAGAGCTATAGGCATATGACATAACACTCATCACATGTGGTACCAACCTTGATGATGATGATGTTTGATTTGTGGGGCGCTCAATTGCGTAGTCATCAGAGCCCATACAAAATCCCAATTTTTACATAGTCCATTTTCTTTTCACAATCCAATATATTCACTCTCACAAATGATGATAATGATGATGAAATGATGAGGACAATACAAATACCCAGTCCCCAGGAAGATAAAATCCCCAATCTGGCTGGGAATTGAACCTGGGACCCCATGAACCAGAGGCAGCAGTGCTAGCCCCTAGACCACAAGCTGTGGACAGGTACCAACCTTGAAAATGTGCAATATTGCATTGCAGTGGCAGTGGACAGATGTACTATTTGGTCTGAGGTAAATGTACTGCAGAAGAATAACAGTAAAACTGAAGACATTGTATTCATTCTGAATGCCCTCAGTCAAGAGAACAAAACAGTCAAATTATTAAGATTTCACACAGATCAAAACCTCAGCTGGGATACCTATACAAGGAAATTATGTGGAAGACAAGCACATGTCATCTGTCTGCCGCACAAGCTGAGGAGCAGTGTCAGTAAAGAACTTCTATTACATGCATGTTTTGCATTCTTCCATTCAGACGTGAGTTATGGAATACTATTATGGATCAATTCTGTAGGCTCAAAATTAGTGTTTAAATGGCAAAAGAAAGCTGTAAGGTGCATTGCAGGACTTAGTCCACGTGAATCGTGTCGAGATTATTTTAAGCAGCTAAATATAATGACACTGCCTAGACTGTATATTTACAACTGCTCTGTATTTGTTAAAGAGAATCTAAGTAAATTTGACCTAAGGAGGACTGTTCATAACCAATCTAACACAAGAAGTGGACATACAATTAATGTGCGATATGCTAGGCTTACAAAGACTGGTAACAGTTACAGATATCTTGGATATGTTTACTTCAACAAATTGCCTGAAATACTTACATAGTGCCAGTAAATAAATTTAAAACTAGTCTTTCAAGATGGATGAAAAGTAAAGTACTTTACACTGCTCAAGACTTTCTTGAGTGTGTGTCAAATGACCCACTTTTCTTATGACAAGGAAGAATAAATTAACTACAAACTGCGCATTGTAACCTTCTTTAAAAGATAATAATTTTTGGATACTTAGGAAAATTATTCTGCTTTGTATGGAATACACTGAATGATGGCGAGTGCGTACAAATATTTATATTGTCTAACCTCTAAAGCAGCAATGGTGGAATGTGATATATTCTGGTCTCTCATACAAAAATAAAAATATGCTAGCTACAGGCTCAGCATCGTCCAATGCTGGCCATAATACTTTGAAATGTACTTGAAATTCTTTTGGCTGTTAAATGAAAACATTTAAGAAAATCCAACTTCTATAAAGAACATATGACCTGGACAAAGTCGGTACTGATTGTGGTGAATTACTAACATTGATTTCTTTTTAGCAAAATTATACTGCAAGTTAAGTTTGTCTTTTCAAAAACATTTGACAATTGAAGTTACATTTGTTAGAATAATATATCATATTTACTGTCTGATCTGTAAGCAATGAGATTTTTTTACAGCAAATATTATCCAACCTCAATAAACCAGCAAAAGTACAAATCATCAAATTACATATAACTGTGTTAACAAATCTTAGAAATATTGCAAATGTGAAATGTCTATTTAGCCTTTTTATAAATAAGTTTACATAAATTATGGGGTTACTCAAAAAATAACAATCATCAGCTAACTCATATATACCAACGCACTGGCAAAACGAAAACCATAATTATTTAACATCTTTGCCTTGCTTGCATGAAGACTTCAGCTTTGATGTTCTCGTAATTCCTATATTAATCTAACAGTTGGTGGCTTCACTGAGCACACCACAAAAACTGCCTACTCCATATATTTTGCTCACAGACAGCTATCTACAACTGTGCGCCAAGCACTTTTCTTACTGCAACACTAAGTCTCAGACCAGAAGCAGTATCTTTGGCTCTGAGGTCGTGCACAGTCAGCGATCCACATTATAAAACCTATCAGAGACATACATTGTTTATAACATTATAGTTCCATTTTAATTTACATTAATATTATTGTCATACTGGGGTGCCACATACAAGTTTGCCCCAGCAGATTCCTTTCACAACTCTTTAGCAGGGTTTAATAAATATGACACATATTTGGATGTGCATTGTACAACAAATGTGTGGTAAATTTATCTCACTACTGACAAGCAGAAACTTTGAGTAGTATTAAACCATTACAGTGCAAACCTAAGAACCATTATAAAGCAACCTGTCATGATTGTACAAAAAATCTAACTGTATAACATCATTAAACTTGAAAGAATTGCTTGTGTTCAGGTGCACTAGCATGAATCATAATCTGATTATAATATGAGTAAATTGTCTCATAAACAAGGTTGCTGACAAGTAAATCATTTAGGGCAAAATCAGTATACTACCCTAATTGTCAAGATAATGATATAGGATTGAGCAAGGGAAAGGAAGAGCATGGCTGAAGCCTAAGAGCATATTGAAGTGACTGCATCATAAAGTGCATTTCATTTTCTTTTGTACAGGTTCAACAAATGAATAGTGACCAATGTGGATTGCATTCAGTGTACCAAGACATCTGAAACTCGTTATTATGTTCCTCAGTCATTTGTAGAGATACAATAATAATAATAATAATAATAATAATTTTATTGTCATTCGGCCATTACAGCAATAGACAACGTCATATACATACTAAAATACAATTAATAGTTTGAAAGAAACAACAGGTTTCTTGTTAACATTATAGTATTATATTACAGTTGATAAATTCTCTTATGTCATAGAATGGGTGGAGGACTAGCCAGTCATGAATTGTTTGTTTGAATAATTGTTCAGGTAATTCTTGAACAGATTGAGGAAGTTTATTAAATAATTTGTACCCCATGATTTCGTAGCTGTTGAGTGACTTTGACAACCTGTGGTAAGGAATATAGAGGCACCTATTCCTTCTTGTATTGTGGCCGTGTACATTTTCTCTGGTTTTTGTTTCTGGTAATTTCTTCTTCGTATAAATTAGAACATAGTATATGTACAAGTTTATAACAGTCATGATTTTCTGTTCACAGAACAATGGTTTACAGTGTGCCTTATATGCAGAACCAGTAATTATCCTAATAGCTTTTTTTTGCAGTATTAATATGTCATGTACACAGCTAGAGTTCCCCCACAAAATAATTCCATATGTTATTATACTCTGAAAGAATGAAAAATAGGATGTTCTAACATATTTTTCAGGAACACAATCCATAAGTCGCCTTAACAGGTAAATAACTCTAGACAATTTACCACTAATATATTGTACGTGTTGACCCCAAGATAATTTATCATCAATGTATACCCCCAAAAATTTGACATAACTTGGATCGTCTGACAGAAGCTTGTCTCTAAGACTACAGACCATCTGCTGTGTTTTGTTTTCATTCAGCAGGAATCCATTTGCCTTGAACCAATAGGATGCTTGGTCAATTGTCTTTGCTGCACAAGTTTTAAGGCTATTGAAATCCTCACTAGCATGAAGAAATGTTGTATCATCTGCATACAACACAGTGGTGGACTTGATAAATGACGGCAGATCATTTATCATTATCAGGAACAAAAAGGGGCCCAGCACAGATCCCTGCGGAACACCTACCTTGACTTGCTCTATACTCGACATTTCTCTCCCTACACAAACAACTTGCTTACGATTCTGAAGATATGATTTTATTAATTTAAGGCTGTTATGTCTAATGCCATAGAATTCCAGTTTTTCTAGGAGTGGCTTATGCTTTACACAGTCAAAAGCTTTGCTTAGATCACAAAATGTGAGTTGAGCATAGCCCTTATCCTCAAACACTTGATGTAAGTATTTGACTACAAAGTCTATAGCATCCACAGTAGACAACTTTTTCCTAAAACCATACTGAGATTCACTAATTATTCCTAATTTTTCAAAATAGACAGATAGCTGTTGGTAAATTACACATTCCAGTATTTTAGAAAAAGCTGGGACTATGGAGATTGGTCTGTAACTGCAAGGTGAGTCCATATCTCCCTTTTTATATATTGGAATTACCCTAGCCACTTTGAGTTCTTCGGGAAAATATCCTTCAGATACGCATTTATTTATACAGAATGTTAAGGGGTACACAATATAGTCTATTACTTTCTTTAGTAAATTACAGGATATGTCGTATATATCTACACTGTCTGAAGATTTCATCCGTTTTACAATGCTTAGGACATGACTAGGTGAGACCTCGGAGAACATAAACGTACCTGTGTCTGTTGGTGTTCTGCAAACATTTTTAGAAAGTAACTCTGATGAATTGATATCAGGTTTGATTATAGTATTTCCTACATTTTCAACAGATTTAATAAAGAAATCATTGAATTTTTGGGGACTTATATTAATTTTTTTGCTTCTTACATCTTTAGCAACACCATTTATTAATTTCCATGCAGCTTTGCACTTATTTGTAGAATTATCAATGGTATTGAAATTATGTGCTTTTTTGGCTTCCACGATGGCTTTTTTATACTCATTCCTGCATTTTATATAGGCTAATCTGGCATGTTCTGTTTTCTGATTGCTACATATATTGTGCAACACCATAACTTGGTTTTTCATACTTGATAGTTGTTTAGTGAACCATGAATTTTGTCTGTTTGTAGCCCTGTTTGTAAAGCCTTTGTCAGTTAATTTGCATTTCTTTATGGGGATATTGTCATTAAATTGCGTCAGAAATGTTTTAAAAAATCTCTCAAATAATAGTTTCCCTGACAAATCAGCACTAAGACTATAACTTGTGTCATCATGACATTGGTTGAACCAGTCTCTCTCAG
Source organism: Schistocerca americana (assembly GCF_021461395.2). Lineage (NCBI taxonomy): Eukaryota > Metazoa > Arthropoda > Insecta > Orthoptera > Acrididae > Schistocerca > Schistocerca americana. The sequence continues at coordinate 1,077,008,003 of NC_060119.1, read as the reverse complement.
CAAGGGACTTACAGAGCTGAACAATTTTGTCATCTGTGACAGGCCTGGTGATTATAACTTTTGGGACAGGCTTAGGAATATTACTATTATCAATACAGAACCTACTTGTATAGTTTAAAGATACAGAGTCATGATCTGAAAATGGAAACGCTGTAACAGCACATGATTCTTCTGTAGTTTTAAAGTTGACAAAAATATTGTCAAGACATGCTTTATCTCTTGTGGGCCTGTTATTGATTGAGTGCAAATTGCACTGTCTTAAAAGGTTTTTCAACTCAGTCACAGTACGTTTATGTGTTGTTATATCAAAATCCGCATTCAGATCTCCACCAATTACTATGTCATAATGCAACCATCTGGTCCCTCTTAGTACATCTAACAGCATGTCCAATTTTTCTAGAAATACATTGATGATACCCTTAGGTGACCTGTAAAGGGATACTATTACTAACTTAAGACTGTCCATAACTATACCAGTGGCTTCAAAGTTCTGTTCCTCACATAAATAATCTAGGTCCAACTTAACAATGGAGCAGCTGAATGACTGATTAATATATATTGCCACACCACCTCTTATATGCAGTTTTCTACAGTAACTATTTGCTACATTATAGTTATCAAGTTTGACAACTGTAAGTACACTCTCAGTAACCCAATGTTCACTCAGACAGAAAATATCAAATTTGTTATCTAGTCCAAAACTGTTTACAATAAATTCTTTATCTATTAGTCCTTGAACATTCAGATAGCAAATTTTAAGATCATAATTGTTGTTTATTTTAGATTGAACGTTTTGGTGAGGTGTTGTGAAATTTGTTACACTACTTATCTCCTGGGCTGCTTCATCCTGCTGCCTTCCACTAAAAAATCATTTAGACGGACAGGAGGTGCTGTTTTCCGTCTACACGTAACACTTGATGCTGCTTCTCCTGCTGCAATTCTCATTTCTCCTTTTAGAGGCACTATAGTTACTGTTGCTGGTGAAACTTCTGCTGTTGATGCTACTGTTACTCCCTTTTCCACTGCTGCTACTGATAATGCCACTGGTGACTGTGACGCTTCACATGTTTGCACAGTTGTAATTTTTTCATCATAGGGTGTATCTGCAGATGTTTCTTCCTCATATGCTGTTGGTGCACTTTTCTTTTCTGTTGTCATTGGCAGAAAACCTGTTGCAGGTAGTGCTATTTTTACATAGGCACCCACTCCTGCTGTCTTTATCACCTGGAGAATTTCTTTCGCCAGCACTTTCTTGCCTAGGTTGTTTCTGTGCAGTCCATGTCTAGTAAAATGCTCTCTTACTGAACTCGTTGCTTCAATGAAAGTTGTGTTTACAAAACCGCTACAAATCTTCCTGAATTTCCGATTTGTCGCGATGATTTCTTTGTTTACACACGAGTCTTCCGTTAAGTCGTGTCTGTAGGGAATGTTTACAACAAATACCTTCGCCTGTGAAATTTTTCCTAGCGATTCTTTCAGTGTTCTTACAGCAAGGCTGCTTTCATTTTTATAGACATCGTTTCCCCCTCCGATTATGACACAGTTGACGTCGCTTTTCACGGAACTTTCACAGTTTTTCAGCACTTCTCGTAGAGGAGCACCAGGTTTCGAAATTCCAATCACTTTATATTCGGATTGCATATCAGACATGATTGTAGCCAGTCCCTTGCCATGACTCGTCGATAATATGTATATTTCTTCCTTCTTCTTCTCTGTTTCCTTTTTTGTCTCGTGTTCAGTTTTATTACAAGTTGCTCTCACACGATTTTTTCGTTTAATAGTATTTGATGGTAACGTGTTTCTGCTGGCACTTTTTTGTTCAACAGATCTTTCCGAGCAGTTACCTGTTACACTGAGATTTTTTGTCCGTGATTCTGAGCTGTCTGCACTTAGAACATCGTATTTATTCATTAGTGGAACACGAAAAACATTGGTATTTAAGACAGGTCGAGAGATTTTCTTAGGCCTAGTATATACACACTCTCGTTTGCCTGTTTGCGTATCTGTGGGAAGGTCCATATAGTCGATCAAACTTTTCAGCATTTCTGCATATTGTCTAGCTTTACTTAAGTCACTTTGCAGTTCTTCCCTCACACTTATTTCGAGTCCAGCGTTGCACATTTCAAATGCAGTTTCAAGACCGTTGCACTCAGTTCCACAGTCACATGTAGGCCTATGTTGACCGAGGTTTGCTTCCACGAAACAACAAGAATGATACCATTTATGCGCCACTACACATATTTTAACACCTTTTATCACTTTTTTTGCACATAGCATACAATTCACTGACGGTAATTTACCGATATTCACGGAGCGATTTGCCACTACATTCATATACGCCGCCATCTTGCCTCTGATACCCAGCTTGACAGTAACGAATAGTATACAATGGGTACTCAGCAACAGATTACCAACAAACACAACTGGCGATTATCATAATGTCAATAATGTGATCATTTGCATCCTCACTGTTCTTCATAATGGAGATTCATCTGAGATCCAAAAGACATTCATATAGTCACTTATGTTGAATTATGAATACCAATAATAAATTGCTCCAATACCCATGAACAGAGGTAGGAGACTGGATAATGGAAGGTATGAAAAGGTAACAAAGGTAAGGTAGTAGAACATGACCATTTCTACCTAATGTCAACATAGAGTAATCTACCTGATCAGAAAAAGTTCAGTATCCTAATGAAATTTCATACTGGATGACACAACAATGCTTTACATCACAGTGAATAGGCAAAACTGAAAGTGAACTCTGAATATGACAAAATCAATAACTGTGGCATCAGGCTGCCAATTAGACATAGAATAATCTAACACAACAGAGAACATCACTGGTTCATAGCATTATGCTATGGCTCTCAGTGGCCTTGTATATGAAATATTGAGACATAATTACTCAAGAAAACCTAACTGTAAAATCATGAACTGAATGGCGCCAGGTGACTTTGTACTTGGAATACATGCAAATCTTCATAAAAAAACAATTGTATAGAAAATATCAATCAGAGGCACCAAGATGCCTTTCCATATACATAAATGCTGGCCGTAGTAGCTCAAAAATGCTACAGAAATCATCTTTGTGGCCCAAAGTGGCCTAGTTCTATATGAAATAAATACTGACCTTAATAGCTAAAATGTGATAGGAATCATCCTTGAGGCTGAAAGTCTGCCTAGTTTAAAATGAAATAAATACTGCACTTAATAGCTAAAATGTGGTTCAAAGTGGCCTAGTTTTACATGAAATAAACATCAAAGCTTAGAAAGTATAATAAAATATCTCTTACCCATAACTTTATGTGGTACTCAGAGGCCTATGCATAATTCTGAATGAGAATACGCAACTCAATATGGCTTTTACAAGTACAAAGTGCATAAATAGTAGTATGTGAAAGTATGGCTATGTATGGTCTTTATGAGTATGTATTAGACAAATAGAGTCATAGAATCAATGTATAGTACCATATGAGTAAAGACAGAATATTTATGGGTTGTATAGCACCCTCAGGCATTCATGAATTTCAGTCTGTTAAATAATCTGTATCTCTAACAATGTGCATATCTACAGGGCAGGATATGGGAACGATTGATGAGGGCAGTGCACTTTATCTGTAAAGAAAATGATTTGCAGTCAATTGTCAATTGTCTTCAGTCAAGAACTGCTATGGCCAAAGGAAGGAAAAAATATGATTATAGTATATGCAAGTGTAAAAGCAGGAATAATAAGTGCAATATAGCTTGCTGACTAGGTAAATTTAACATATTCTAATAAATCATGAGACAAATGTGCAAAGATGAGGGTGACTTGCAGAAATAGTAGAACCTGGAAATGTGATTATTAACCTGGAAAAAAATCAGTCATGTATGATAACATAAGAAGGCAGTGTCATATGCAATCTCATAAGGAATGGTGAAAAAATGATCCTAGGTGTAAAGCTTCTGTGATAGTTTTCCACAAACACATCCAATCATGTGGCACAAGGTAAGAAAGCTTTTCCTAGAAAGGACACAACATACACAAAATATATATCAACATCATACAATATCATTACAGAAAACTCATCAATATATTAATATAATCTTTATTATTGGAGTGCAGCTCATGGCATGAACACTGAAAATTGGTGCAGCTCAGGGCATGAACACTCAGTAAATATTCTAATAATACTCTTATACCTAACAAAAATGCAGAGAAAAATATCTTAAATCCTAAACATTATAGGCAATCTGCCTAATTTACCTAATACACTAACAGCAAATGTTTATAAAAGCCAGCCAGGAACCAGGTGAGCAGTGTCAGTGGTGTTTAATATTCCATATAAGTTACTTACATCATGCTTTCTATGTAATGCATTTCCTGTACACCTTTATGGGTGGCACAGTTCACACTTTCTTGTGCTTCTATTTATGAGCATAATGGCTCATTTGGATACAATGAGACTTTGGTATTTTGGTTCTACAAAATATACAAAATGGATGAGTATGTGCAATGGACATGATTTCTTAAATCTACATAGGTGAAAGCAAGTAAACTAGTGACATCATCAATTACAAAAGATATATTGCAAAATAGCACACAAGACTGGTCATAAATGGTAACATCATAAAATACAAAGAGTGAATAATCTAATAAAAAGTAGTAATAATTAATCAGGCAACAGCATAAATTTCAGCATAGCATCAGAAAAAAAGCACATTACATGGTATCAGCAAAGTCAAGATAGTACCAGAAATAAATCAACATAAGATATTTAGAGGTTATATACCAAAGAAAACAAATTCTTATTATGAAAAAAAATGTTTGCGTTACAATTTGCAGTGACCAGACCACCCAAGGGATGTGATCTACTAGACATATGTCAAAATAAATTGTCTCTCTTTCAGTTATTGTTTCATGCACATGCATATGAAAACAGAAAAACGTGCAAGATTTAAACTTAAGTTAAGAGAACCAACCTGCAAGACCCTCCCTACTGAGCACATCGCCAGCTAAATAAAGTGCTAAATAATCAAGGAATCATCAAAACAAGGTACCAATATAATTTGTATAAACATGGGAAATGTGTCAAATAAAAGGTCTGGTGTGTCTTACAGATATGTGGACTTGCATGTAAAACCAAAATAAGTGTAAATTGAGATTTACTGGTAATGCAAATAGCGACTTTTGCAAAACAAATGCCAAGTATCATATTTCCTGAAAAGTAACAAAAAATTATTGAAAGCTGAAAGGGAAAAAGAAATAGTTGTGGTATGTGACCACCAAACTTCTACCAAGCGACATGTATTGAACCAAAGCAAAAGTTATTCTTTAAAGTGCTTGACATTGTTGGTGTGATGATTGCCCCACGATTTTCTTTTCCATAAGTTTTTAATATGAACCACATTGGGATGGGGAAGATTATGTATCGAAAACTAAAAGGTCCGGAATATGAAAGTTCAAATTTACTGCAACTACATTTTCCTCTGTTGCATAGGTAGCGAGTGCGTACCAACACTTTTTGTCCTATGCGAAATTCCTGGAGGTTACTAACCTGTTTTTGTTGACATTTGCGGCACTGTGGTGCACGCTTTATATTGCTGTGTGCCATGTCTATAATCTTTTTGTGGTAGGAAAAGAAACAATTTCACGAATTTTATTAGGTGGATCTACAGTTTTCAACACAAGATACGGCGAAAGCATAGTGGAGATGTTTGCTATGGAACGGATGACGCCATGAAAATTGTAATGTACTTGTCCCAATCACTATGTTTTTTTTGTGACAGTAGGTACGACAAAGTTCTCCAATCTATTTCATTATGCGCTGTGATGGGTTGGGAGAAGCACTGAATCTGGAAATAAAAATGGATGTAATATTTCTAGCTTGCAGTGTGCGTTCACATAATACTAATCGAAATTGCGGTCCATTGTCGGAGATTACCTTCTGAACATGTCCAACATGAAGCAAAAAAATATTTAGTAAAAGCATTAGAAACAGTTCTACCTGTGGCTTTTCGTAATGGAGTGAAAGGTACAATTTCGAAGTTGGTTCTACAGCAACAAATATGCAACACAAACCTTTATTAGTTCTTGCAATGGATCCAAATAGGTCAGCAGCTGCCATATGTCTTAATTTTGCGGGCACAATGAGGTACAGAGGGGCAATGTGAGATGCTGTAGAAGATTTAGCTTTTTGGAAAATTTTGAAAGTTGCCAAGACTCGTCAAATATGCTTTTCCATATTTTTAAAGTAACAGTTCTGTCGTAGGATCAAAAAACATTTGCGGGCACCATGATGGGCGTAGCTCAAGTGTGTATACCAGATTAATTTATTGACAAGGTCTTCAGGTATGCAGAAAGTGCAATTATCACTGTCAGGGCGAGCGCGGTGAAACAGAATGTTATTGTGCATGGTGTAGTAAGTTCTGATTGTTGTAACGCCACAGAAGTTTGATCTCTTTCCAGACGTCGTCTTTGCTCTGCTTTCTGGCGATGTCCTTTAATGATTCTGAAACAAAACTTTAAAAAGCTACCTGTTTAATGTAGAGGAGGCTGAAATTGGTTTGACAGAGATTAGCGGCGATATGTTGCTGGTGACCGTGCAGAGAGCATGAAAGTGCATCTGCTACAGTATTCTGGTTTCCTGGGATGTGGAGAATCGTAAAATCAAATTCCTGCAAATAAAGTTTCCAACGACTAAGTCTGCCATGTGTGAATTTAGCTGATAAAAGAAACTGAATAGCTCTGTGATCTGTGTAAACTGTTGTGCGTCTGCTGTAGAGAAAGAAGCGAAATTTAGTGAAAGCCCAAACAGTACATAACGTTTCGAGTTCGGTGATAGAATAATTTTTTTCAGCCGATGTGAGGATGCGACTAGCAAACGCGATGTTTTTCTTAACAGGTGCACTATTTTCTTCTATTTCCTGAAATACATAAACACCAAGAGCAATCGTGGAGCTGTCTGCAGCAATCAATAAATTCTTTGTCGGGTCAGGATCTGATAGAAGAGGACCGTTAAGGAAAGCATTTTTTTAGATTGGGAAACTCGGACTGTACTTGGTCATCCTACGACCAGATAGTATTTTTACCAGTAACGTAACATAATTTAGCGGTGTATGAAACGGCGAAAAAACTGATCAAACCGAGGAAGCTGCGAAGTTGTTTTTTGGTAGACGAAGTTGAAATTTCACAGATGGCTTGTAGTTGGGCGGGATCGGGCGTAATGCCGTCTGCCAAAATTACGTGACCTAGCCTTACGAAAATGAGATTTACTTAGGTTCACAGTAACACCTTCTCTAAGAAAAGTTTGCAATAGCATGCGAAGAACATAATTGTGTTCCAATCAAGAATGTTGTCATTGTATGTGATGATTTTGTCTTTTAATTCATTTGGAAGAATAGTATTCGTCGCACAGATGAATGGAGCGGAGCTAATTGTTAACCCAAAAGGCAATTTACCGAATTGCTAGCAGTTACCGAAACAAAGGAAAGCAGTGTATTTTCTGCAGTTAGGATGAAGTTGAATTTGCCAGAATCCATATTTTAGGTCCAAAGTAGAAAACATTGACGTTCTGTGAAATTTTTCAAAGAGTTCTTCCTGTGTTCGCAGACGATCGGTTTCAGTAATGATGATTTCGTTGATCTGACGTGAATTCAATACAAGACGAAGTGAGCCATCATTCTTGTTAACAATGTGAAAAGGATTAATATATTGACTAACAGCTGGTTCAATGATACCTTGGTCTAACATAGCTTGTAATTCTTGCTTGGCTTGATCTCTGTAGATGAATGGAATGGAATAATGAAACTTCCTGGCAGATTAAAACTGTGTGCTGGACCGCGACTCGAACTCGGGAGCTTTGCCTTTCACGGGTTCGCAGGAGAGTTTCTGTAAATTTTGGAAGGTAGGAGACGAAGTACTGGCGGAAGTAAAGCTTTGAGGACGGGGCGTGAGGCGTGCTTGGGTAGCTCAGTTGATGCCGGCATGCTAACTCAGCGTGTTCGCTGCCCTCTGTAATAAAAAAACTGAGTTAATGGATCAACGACGAACGGAGACGGGTGTCTTGTGACGTCCACCCCGACCAGATACAACGAACGAAAACGAACAAAATGAGATTTTTTAAAAAAGTTGGTAGAGCACTTGCCCATGAAAGGCAAAGGTCCCGAGTTCGAGTCTCGCCCCTGCACACAGTTTTAATCTGCCAGGAAGTTTCATATCAGCGCACACTCCGCTGCAGAGTGAAAATTTCATTCTGGAATGGAATAACGTTTTGCCTTAAATGTATCATGTGGCTTTACTTGGAATTCGTAAACAAAATTGGACATGCTTCCTGGAACATTGTTCAATACTTTAGAGTGATGTAAAAAAGTATTCTGTGACTGTTGGCGTTCTTCGTCGCTCGAAGTTTTACATTTATTTACCTGTTGTTGATCGTCTGTACAACGTCGTAGTCAAATTTATCAGGGATATTGTTACTACGGTCATACGTGTATGTAAAAAATGTTGTATGCCAATGAGTATTCTTACATGCTGAAGTGACCTCTACTCTGTTAATGTCTCGCTCCTCAGCTGGCAAAGTGGAAAGGTAGGACAGGTATTCTCGGTGTTACATTTTTGAAATGCTGTTTCATTTATCACTGTTACTGGTAAACCAGAGTCGATCACTGCAGAAAATAAATACAAGCCAATTTTAATTCCAACTATGGGATGAGAAATATTCTTTTGAGTCTGGCGTCTCTCTTGCAGTAGAGTGTCCCTAATATCGTCGTAAGTTGTGACGTTTTGCTGAACGGTATTATGAGTAGCAGAATGGAATTGTACGTTTTCTGATTGATCAGCGTCGGTAGTTTCTAGTCATGCATTACTAGTGGGCTTATTGGTGGCAGAAGATTGCTGCGGTAGTTCTATTATTTGTACTGTATGGTTGTTTTCATCTGTAGAGTGCTGCGGTAGATGGAAACGAACATTAGGTCCACTAAGGGTGAACTGACACTGCTGAGGTTGATTCTGATGAAAGTTACTGTTTCCGAAATTACGTTTAAATTGTTGATTATGCCCTTTATGTTTGTAGCGAAAATTACTTTTCTGTTGATCGTTTCTATGTGACTGCAGCCATTGGTTTTTGTGGGAGAAGTTATTCTCTTGCAGTTGCGTCAAATTATTGGACTGGGCTGTACTGGCAAAGCTGGGCGGTGACACATTGACCTTCGGTTGAGCTTGTAAGACCGTATTGTTGAATATTTCCAGACTGCTGCGACAAGAATTGCGGCTGGTAACTGTGATTGGCGTCAAAATTCTGATATAGATGTTGCTGCTGAATACATTGGTTATCAAAATGTTATCTCTTATTAGAATGTCTATGAAAACCATTATCGGAACTAAATCTTTTATGTATTTTGTTATGGAATGGGCAGGATTGCTCGTTGTAACCGAACGAGTTATGCCCTTGATTGCTGTTATTAAAGATCTTATTGACAAAAGAGTAGTCCGATTGCTGAATTTCTAGTAATTGTAAGAAGTCCCTGAGTGCTGAAATGCTTTCCTTTTGCTGTCCGGTGAGAAAGGAAACTCGCAATGAACACGGAAGTTTTGAGCTGCATAATTGTATGAGCATAGATTGGCTATACAGTTCGATCAGGTATTGGTTTTGTTGGACCATATATTCAAAAAACTGAGTGATAGTGGGAAAACTGGAGTGTTCAAAATCGGGTAAAATGATGAGCTGATCCTTAATGCCTCGCTGAGTCGTTTCCGATCGATACGCAGATAGAAACGCATTTTAGAACTCTCCGACGGAGTGACATAACCTTGCTATGGGTCTCATTCGCATCGAAGGTTCTCCCTATAAAAAGCTACAGAAAACTTCGAGCTTATGTGTCCCTCGCCAGTTTGGTGGCAACGAAAATGAAATATTTCTGCACCCAATCAAGGGGATGCAGGTCTGTGCAGTTATTTCTAAACCCCTTGAATTTCTTTATAGGTAAGAATTGTTTATAGTCGAATCCTTCGCGTTGTAGATTTTGAGAACGTTCGGTGGCGTAAATAACTGATTGCTTCAATGTCACGCACTCTGCTCATACACTACAGAGTCGGGCAACCTTCGTGTCAGCTCACTCTGCATTGTAAATAGTCTTCATGGGTGTGCCGCAGGATGACGTTGTGCAAATCCCACAATATTTCCTTGGAGCAACTGTCCGACATCATCAGGTGGTTAAACTTCGCTGGTGGCTAGGTACGACTGACAAGATCCGCATGTCAACGCCGCTGTATATAGAGCACGCGCGTGGAGACTGCGCAGGCGCGCGAACCACGCATGCGCAAAAATTTGCAGATAGATGGCGCCAGACTCAAACGCCTTCTGCCGGGAAACGCAGAGCGGCCGTTCTGCGCGTGCGCTGACGCTGTGTTTACTAATATGCTGCCAAAGTTATGACGGGTCTATTATCGAGAGCTCTTTGCTTTCTCGTCGTGATTTAACAGCAGCCAATGCAGGGTTCCAGGCTGTACTCAATTGAAGTCCCACATCCCTGTTGATAAGGTTATCAGCTGTACAGTTATGTATTGCTTCCTTAATGACGCAATCCCAGAAAGAGGATGCTGGGGATAACACTTCCTTCTTTTCGTAAATCATGTCCTGTGTTCAGACAGTTTTCTGCAATTGCCGACTTCTCTGGTTGGCGTGTGCGTGTATGATGCTGATGTTCATCGCAACGTTCTTGTACTGTGCGACATGTCTGACCTATATATGGCGCCCCACACTGACAAGGAATCTTGTACACACCACGTTTCCTCAGACCGAGATCATCCTTAACCGAACCTAACAGGTTCCTCAGTTTTGCAGATGGTCGGAAACACACGTGATGTCATATCTTTCGAGGACTCTTCTGATTCTTGACGACATGGCACCAAAGTAAGGCAAAAGGCCAAGGTGGCGGGTGTCTTCGTATCTTCATTCTGCACCATAGATTGAACTCGCTTGGGCCTGAATGCATTACGTATCTGTCTCTCAGAATAACCGTTTTCACGGAAGACTGCCTTCGAATGTTGCATCTCACTCGGCAGGCTTTCAGAGTCAGATACCACACGTGCTCTATGAACTAGCGTACGTAATGTACTACCACATTGTGCTGGATGATGGCAGCTTGTGGCCTGCAAATATAGATCTGTATGTGCTGGCTTGCGGTATACGCTGTGTCCCAAGGTCCGTCTGTATAACACAAAATAGCGAAGTTTGATGATCATGTCCCATCATCATGTAACTTTAAGGGTATAAAAGTAGGGATGGTAGGCGCGGCAGGATGCCTTGCTTTGTTGTTATTACTGGAGACTTTAGATGATATTGTTACGAAATATCGGTAATATACTTTGCATCGAATATGTTATGCTCTTTATCAGGATGAATTTAAACGTGCTTACATCCCCTACAGAATCGTTTTGCGAAGAGTTTTTCGCTATTTGCAGGGCTTTAGCACCATCGAAAGTAACGTACAAGCGTTTGAAATGGAGACTTTGCGATTGGTAATATGAATGCATGGTCTCTATATGTACGTGTGTAGAGCTTTCAGTAGCGGACGGTTGTGGTTTGAAAGCATAACTTAGTTTGTCACACTTTTATACAGAGCATCAAGCACATACGACACTCACACCAATATTCAAAGCCTGGTCCATATTTACCACCTCCACCTTGAATTAAATATTATTACCATTGCCATAACATTCTGCCAGCGCTAGATTTGGACCTATTTTTCCGCTCTTAACTGTTGTCACTAGCGGCCGAATATCACTATCTATAGATTGCATAAATTTCCACATAAAAAAAATCTCGCCCCGCCATTTAGAGACTCCTATATCCGAACACACAGCATCATTCAACAACTATCACTTGCTCTTATCTAATAACTCGTCCATCAGGACTGGAGGCAACATCACCCCTTTCTTTCTTTCGTTCAGCAGCGGACAGCTATTTTTTTTACAGTGGTAGCTAAATTGCGCCATCAACTTAACATCACCAATCGTGGAACATATCTTCAAATGCTTAAACACTCTTACTCAATTACACAGCAGTCTCGCTGAGGACATGACCTTCAGTATTACAGTTCTTAATCCAGTAGCCACCAAAACAAGTGCTAAATGCTCAAACTAATCCCATAGCGCCTTACAAAGCGAGCGTCCGAACGCCGCCGGCGGCATGTCAAAGCCACATAGCTGTCCATCTAAACAGCCGTCCATTCTGCCCCAGGACCAGCATGCTGAAGTGGGCTCTCTCCATACCTGCTCTCCAGCTATTGTCTAACAACATACAGTGCACAAATGGATTCCTGAATAGACAGATCTCTATCTCCCCTTGCATCCCCAACAGGACATGTAAACAGTGTCTCCCCCAGCCAGCGAACCCGACGTCATTCACCCTTCGCTGACAATTTCCACTCACAAATCTTAAACACTTGCATATATAAAACCATATTCACTCCTCCCAAAACTCACTTAATAATAAAAAAGTATTCTCCCTTTCTAAGCATAGATGAGTATGCATTTATCTTCACCCATCTGATCTCTGCAATTTAAGTCAGAGAAAGATATATCTATTACCTTCTGCAACCTGTCTATAAACAGAACAATCTCAGTTACTACAACAGGACCTTGTTTTGACCATTCGCCGGAAATGCGTGCAATGTTGTACGCCCCAAACTAGGTACAAGTACAACAGATCCTCAACACCCTATCATCTTTATCCTCTACCATCAAACAGCGAAAAAGTCACGAAGGCTCCAACGCGATCCAGCTGCAGTGCGGACAAACGGAATTCACAATACTCTCCCCGAATAACTCAGAGTGCGACCACCAAGAATTCGTAACAGCTCGCTAAGTCCGACACCTCAAACTACAGATACCTATATGAACAAGATCATATTAAATATACACATGCTGCAGAGACCCCTTTAAAGTTTGATCACCCATACTCTAAGCGAATGAGAAGCTGCCTCTGACCCTTGTTCAAACAGTGTTTTCTAATACCGTTTGCACACTGCCGCACATTTCGTCTTTCTGCCGTGACTTCGAAGTCAGTGTCTGATTCTAAACAGACATTAATATGGACTGATGTACGGCCTCTCACGGGAAACTATACCTTGCACCTTGTAAATCATATTCTTACAGTCGATAGTATAACACTGAATGATTTTAAATAAAGGACAGCCACAACACAAGGAAACTAGAAGAGCCTGGTGGCGTTGTAGCGACTTCCCTCGAAAGTGATTGACCACGTCCACATTTAAACTCATATGTCGCAGTGACCGAATAACTCTGTGCTCCATTTCTAGTGATTGGTCATTTTTGCACACAGGTACGGGATAACCGTTTTCGGCGCTAGTAACCCCGGAAGTTGCGGTCCATCAACCAAGATTTGTCCCCCAACTCAAACAAGCATTGTCAGTCAATCATTATGTCGTACCCAATGCACAGATGTGATGGATAAGACACCACCAATCTACTGTAATATTATCCATCACAGCTGATATCGCGAAAAATTGTACGGTAAGTCCAACACTGGCCAATCATGTGACAGCTTGTTTTCCTAATTTCAGTATCATAACTAAACCATACATCCTCTACTTTGCAAGTGTCATTGCAAACATTCATAGATGACTGCTCAGCATGTCCATTCCATTCACACTTAATTCTCAAACATATAAAAACTATCAAATTATACCAGACAACGCTATACATATTTCTAAAACCTTGCGCATAGTACTCGATCAATCAAATGCGGCGCTACATGAGTCGACAGACAAGCTCTCTGATGTGTTGTAGGATTTCACAGATTTGTTTCCAGACTACTAGTTTCCAATTTTCTCGACACATTGAGTGTCATCTGGGTACGAGGCGAGTATTACTATACTTTTCATGATCTTCCTGTCCAAAATGCCTGCATATAGATCGTTGGGAACATGGGAACTCTTAAGACTTTTAGTAGGCTGGTGTATAGGACATGCAAATATCCTTGTATAAAATCAAACAACTCATGGGTATGCTGGCAATATGACCAAACCTATACAGAAAAATATTAAAAAAAACACGAAGAATGATATAAAAGTCAAGGTAAACCAGGTATAATTACTACAAATTGTTTGGAAATACGTAAAACTGAGGGAAATACGAAGAAATACGTAACATTGCAAAAAACTAGCACAATTACGAAAACAAAATTAGAGAAAAAGTACCACAAAAGTGGGGAATTGACATGGGTTGGAGGTACCCAGACACTCTAGGCCGAGAAAAGCTTAAAAATTATATGCTCTGGCTGCTTTTAACCCTCCCCAAGCCCCTGTAAACTATGTGGGTTTTCGTAACACATACTTCAACAAAGGCAACATAAGTATTATGCGTGAGTGCTCTATTGAAACAGGCAAAATGTATGTATCCTAATCCGTAACTGTGTTATCACACATGCAATCGAATATAGATAGTACCGAATTATGGTTGGTTCTCACAAACAATGTAATTCCTTAAATATTAAGGAGAAGAGTCAATGCGTTTATCAGACTTAAGCCATTCCCTAGAACGTTCTATAGGAGAGTGGACTGATGCCACTTAATAGTGTGAGGGAGGTGTACTCGAGAGATGTGGTGTTAGGACGAAATTGTTATATAATCCTAGACATGAGCAAAACTACCTAACATCAGACCAGGACTTCCATGTGCACAAGGAATGCTACCAGAACTGTGGTGATGCTACTGTAAACAGCAATAATACTATTACATCTCCTTTGGCTACTGATCTTGGTCCTTACTCCCCCATAAGAAGTTGCTACTTCTTCGTGTGCATTTTCATGCAGCAGGACGTGGGTGTTACCTCAAGTAAAAGCTGTCCAAAGCATTCATATCAGTTTCTCCTTGCTCTATTTCCTAGTGAGACATGGCCAAGTCTTTCAAAACCGATACTACTACGACTACTAATGATAAGCAGGACTGATGCAGGAAATGTGATTGAGGGTATGTACATTTCTGACTTAAAAAGAGGTATGAAACCCATTAGTTTCCTAAGAGACAGAACAGCAGTTTCGTGACTTCGTTTTAGTTGGTTTATAAGCAGCTCGAGAGGCGGATATACACTGGTGATGCCTTCCTAGAACACAAAAATAGTGTAGAAGGAAGTAGTTTTAAGTTTGTCACTGTAGTGATTGGGATAGGAAACTTCTGGGGTGATTGTATGTCTGACGTCGGACAAACATATCCTGCATTAGAGTATTAAGAGCTTTGCATCCCACACGACTAATACTTTGTTAACCATATGGCTTTAACAATACAGCGTTTTTAGGTGCAGAACTGTGTAACCATAGGAGTGTGTGTTTATGATCATTTCTCTTATGCTGGTACCTTTCTGGTACTATCTCAAGACAGTGCAATAATGCTTCAGAATTGATAGCACGTTTGATTTACGTGAAATGTTTCAAACTCCATCCATCTGGAGCTCCATCATGAAAAACCACACGTTTCCTCTTAACCATCTGTTATATTACCGCAATTCTCTCACGCAAACTTACACAAATAAGAGGTGGTACCCTGTTTGACATTCTCACACCTGGAGAGATCTTGTGCATTTGGATGGGTGCCATGGGTAAGAGTGGTGCAGCACAGTCTTTGCTGAACAGCAGTTACGGACACAACTCGCCCTGTTCCTTCACAAGGCATGGAATGGAATAGGTGTAGGATCCTAACACTCCTGGTCAGTTGTAGATTAAGTTCGCGATCGTGTTGCAGGGAGTATTGGTCAAGGACAATGTGGGACATACCTATCAAACTCTGACTTTAGCCTACGAACGCGACAATTCTCTGTGGCGCCCATCCACACAGGGAAAGATGGCCAGCTGTAATCGTAAATTCTGCACTATAATTGGTCTGCTGAATATATTTAGATAATCTAATTGCATTGGTATAGGACGCTGTCTGGTATACTTTGGTGTATATGGCCGAATGGATGTACTGCACAATCATCTACCTGCATTCGCAAATTAGTACATGATACTTGTAAAGTAGTGGAGGGGTGATTTCGAGATGATGCAGAAATTGTGTAGCATTCAGCTGCGTCATTGGCTGGCACTGTAATTGCGGAGCAGCTTGTATAGCTTGGTGTATAGGGCTGAATTGACATACTGCATAGACATCTATCCGCATTCGCAATCTACTATATGGTGTATATGACCAAATGGACGTACTGCACAGATGTCTTACTGCATTTTCAATCTAGTATATGGTACTAGCAAGGTAGTGGAGAGGTGATTTAGCGACGACACAGACATTGTGAAGCAATTTCTTGTGTCACTGTATGGTAATGAAATTACAGTATAACTGGTAAAATTGCTAAAATTGATCATGCTGTCATCTGTGGTGGGTATTGCAGTACATCATCATATATCAACGGTGTCCTTCCCATCCCATGCGTCCACTGATATACTGTTGATTACCATGTAATGATTGACTGACACCACTTGTTTGAGATGGAGAGAGGCTTGCTAGAACACTCGATTACCTGGGCCTAAATGTAGAGGGATTAAACTTCAGACAGTTGTTTGGAAGCGTTCCTAAATGCTGCAGACTGGTCCTTTCCATATGCTGCGATGCTCCCACAAGCTTTTTTCACCAATAATATAACAGTACCTCTTTTATTTCTGTTACATCATGGGTGCTTCACATTTTTGTCAGTGAGAAACATCGCCTCTGTGTTTCATTTCTACTAACATGTGTGTTTTGGGAGCTGCATAATTTACACCATTTGATGTTCAGCTTTGTGTGAGAGTCAATGGATCAAAACGTATTAATGTCAGTTTAGCACCCGTCACAGACCTCAAGGGCATGGTAGAAAAAATGTAGGGCTGTGTAGAAAGGTGTTGTTGTACCCTGCTTGGATGTGTTACAACTGAAAAAACAATGTGTTACACTGCTTATGAAGGAACAGTATAGGAACTCTTTCTTGTGATTGATTGTTTGTTGGAAATGTCTTCCTCTGTACAGTCGACAATACATTGCACAGATCTGTGCAACTGACTTCCACCACTGGAGTAATAAATGTATATGTAATATGCTCGATGTCAACATGCAGATGGTATTTGTTTTTCGATATACTGTAAGAGAGAGAAATGTAATATTTAATAGGAGGTTCTATTACATGGAGTGGTATAACTTGCAGAGTTTGAATACATATACTTCTCTCAAGACTGAACCGAATTTACTCGTAAAACTAATAGAAATCGGATATATCTGTTCTCTTGGAATCATTATTGTTTTCATTGTTATTGTCACGATTTTGTGTTTAAAAATAGGTGTTACCATAAGTCCTCCGTTATTTCAAAGTTCATAACCTCTAACTGAATTATAGCTCGTTGTGGAACCTAGAAATGATAGTGTTTTCCCAAACATGTGGGTAGACTGCATGGAACGTTCTGTGATGACCAAACTGCTTACTAAACTAGAATACAAGAATCTGCTTCTACTGCGATTGATTGTCTTCTGTATGATAGAAACTTTACAGACAGATCAATAGAGGTGAGTTTTGGAGCAAAAATGTCAAATGTAAGCATACAGACGGTAATTGGTTTTGATGTATCAGACGAGATAGACACAGTAAAGTCTTATAAGGGGTTTGATTACAAGACAGGCTCTCACGATTTGTTTAGTAGACGCCAGTGTGATATAGAATTGCATTGATAAAATGGGACCTGCCATTGTGTACAAAGCAGGAACATATTCTTGAATTGTAGCTTCTTGTTGTCGAATGTAAAATGTTGTGTTTTTTCCGATATGTGAGCAAATGATGTGAAAGGCTGTATTCTGTAATGTAGTTCCACATACCTGAAATGTTTGTAATACACACGAGCATGACAGTATTTAAAGACACTGATTTGAATGTGAGGGACACTCTCAGGTCACGTAATTTGTCCATCAAGTTATAAGATATTGCTTAACATTGATGTTTTTTTCCTCCAGAGTCGAAATGCTCGCTTGTTCCTTAATCCAATGACGGTTTCGAAATATTTAGGACACTCTGCTGTGACTAGTAGTTTTCACAGCAAAATAGTGGACGTCTTTTTTTTCCCATTTTATGCATTTGCATGTATAAACTTCTGCAATTGTTCATTTGTGATCGGCGGCGGCGCTGTAGATTTTTTCACTATGTTGGATGTTGCAAAATAATGAGATGCATATTGTATCCTGCAGTCAAACATGAAAACTATACCGATTTTTTTCATAAAACTAAAAGAATTGACTGACCTATTTTCGTGGAAAGAGGACATTTATTATCGTCACAAGTGGGTTTTTTCTTTTTATTAGATGCTCGAATGTAAGAGATGCATTGCCGTTGAATACAATTGTTACAGTGCAGTGTCTTCACATTCAGAACAGCAGGCATTCGCTGGTGCAGTGTGTGTGGTCGCCCTAGACAGCTGTGCCCCAGCCAGGGGACAATATGTGGGGCAGGGCGATGACATTACATTTTAAACGAATGAACAAAGTGCACTTGGGATGGCCCTCATTTATCTCATATTGTTTAGTTGACTTTAGTAGTAATAGTAGTAGCTTTATTCATCCATAGATCGCTTTTTATAAGGATATAGGATATGTCAAAGTATTTATAAGTTTAGATCAATTTAAAATAAGCCGATTCATATACACGTATATTTACAAACAATCATTAGATTTACTCCTGGTGTACAATACTTTTTTTTACAAATAACTTATTAAATAATGTAATGCCACACTGCTCACTCATATCTCACTATCAGTCACTTCACACACTACATACACATTGTTTCATAACACTTCACTCACTACACACAAACACACACACACACACACACACACACACACACATTGGTGATCTCAGGGTCATTTTCTGTACCACAACTTCCCATTTGCTAACCTGAAAAACTGAGTCAGCATCCCTCCATAGTGAGTGAGAGGTTGAGCTCAGAAAGAGGAAGAGATGTTAGTATTGTGCTATGAATAGCTTGGGGGTGAGTATTTCTAGAATGGAAAAAAGAAGGAAAAAAACATAAAGTGAAGGTGTTATGTGGAATATTGGATGTTTTAGAATCAGTATTATTATTATTTATTTGTATAACATTTTTTATCAAACCCCTACTCTATTTTATCTAAGTAATCCTACAATGTATAAAATGTATTGCATAACAGGTACTTTTTAGCTGCCTTTTTAAATAAGTGTATTTTTGCAATTTCTTTAGTCGCTTTTGATAATTTATTGTACAGTTTTATTCCTTGGTAGAAAATGCTGTTTTGAGTTTTATGTTTATTTTTTCTTGATAAATGTAAAATGAGTCTACCTCTTGTTGCATGGTCATGGACAGAGCTGTTTGTAAAGTAATTACCAATGTTATTTCTGATGTGTACAACTCACTGGTAAATGTATTCACATGGAGCAGCTAAAATCCCCAGTGTCTTGAACAGATCTTTACAATGAGCTTGACTAGTATTTTTGGTTTACTATTATTATGGCTCTTTTCTGGAGTTTGAAAGTTGTGTTCATATTTTGTGCATTTGTTCCCCCCAAAAAAATGCCATAGCCAAGAACTGAGGTAATATGTAACTAAAAGATACTGCATGTTACACACTGATGATAGCATTCTAAGGGCATAATATGCTACTGAAATTCTGTCTGCAAGTACCTTTGTGTGTTCACACCACTTCAACTGAGAATCAATATTGATTCCTAGCAATTCTGCATTTGTTACACAGTCTATAGAGGTGCCATTTACATTTAATTTAACATTGTCATTTTTCCTCTTCAAACTGAAATTTTTGGAATTGGTTTTTTTATGTTCAATGTCACTATTGCTTATTGACCGATCATAAACTTCCTTGAGAGTTTCATTTGCTTGTTCAGCAAGGAGTTCTCTTGTTTTCTCAGTGACTATAATATTGCTGTCATCAGTGAAGAGAATTTTTTCACCATGAGTAACACTACTGGGAGAGTCATTGATATATATATCAGGAACAGTATTGGTCCTACTATGCTGCCTTGTGGAAAGCCTATATAAATGTATTCTGATTCTGATAAGTGTTTCACTAAATATTTAGACCTATTTGAAGTATGTGTTATCTCTACTCTTTGTACCCTATCTGTTAGGTATGGTCGAAACCAGTCATTAGCTACCCCTCTTACTCCTAATGCTTCTAATTTTTTTAATAGAATCTTGTGGTCGACTGTATCAAACGCCTTAGAAAGATCCAAAAATATGCCTGTGACACACTTATCGTTATCAAGAGCACCAAGTACAACTTCTGTCAATTCTACTATGACTGACTCTGTATTTTTGCCACTTTGGAAACCAAACTGTGATTCACTTAAAATATTGTATTTATTCAAGTTATTCATTAATCTTCGTTTCATAATTGCTTCTATTATTTTCGAGAACGCTGACAGCAGGGAAATGGGTGGGTAATTTTCTATGTCCTCTGCATTACCTTTCTTAAGTCAGAAAACAGATGGTAGTTTTATAGCGAAAAGGGGAAAGATCCAGGAAATAAAAGCAGGCACACCCCAGGAATCTATACCGAGTCCATAACTGTTTGTGTATCACAAAACGACATGTCATGTAAGATAACCTCAGAAACAAATTTTGTATGCTGATGACTCAACAGCAGTAGTCTGTTGTAAAAGCAATGAAGATCCGCACAGAATATTAAAAAAATCTCCAAGAAATTGACACTTGGATAAATAATAATGTTATGAAATTGAATCTTACAAAAACACAAATTGTACATTTCAGGACTAAATAAACTCCTGAATATGTATCACGGTTCAGTTATGAGGGCACAGAACTGATTTCTGCAGACTCTTTTCAATTTCTTGGAGCTACAATGAACAGAAACTTGGCTTTGACTAATCTTGTAGATTGGTTAGTGAAGTGATTAAACAATTTTATTTCTGCAATGAGAAATCTATATGAAGTAACTGACGTAGCTGTGCAGAAAATTGTTTATCATACATATTTTATATCAGTTGTTAGATATGGAATAATTTTGGGGGTGCTGAAAAACAAAGCTGCTCAGAGTGTTCAAGCTACAGAAAGAAACCATTAGAGCTATTATGGGAACAAGCAATAGGCAATAATGCAAACTGTTAACCAAAAGCCTTGACTTAATGACAATTTTTTGTGTATTTATATATGAAATACTACTCTCTGAGATAAATAGCCTACAGCTTTTCAAAGGAAATTCTTTTACACATGCTTGTCTAGCAAGTAATTGCTCAGACCACATTTGGTTTTCTTACAGATGTAGCTTGTTTGAAAATATCATGTATTAAATGGCTTTGACATTTAACATTACAGTATGCTCCATGTTAAGAATTGCAAGCTAGAAACTACAGAAGTAAACACTGAAAAAGACTTAAAATTCAAATGTTGTTGCAGACTGGAAGACTTTATAAATGAGAAAGGCAAGTAGCAAGTATTAAATTTTGTGTGTGTGGTCTATTTAAATGGAGGAATGTGTTCTTTTTATATGTTCTCTATTTATAAACTATATAAACAAACACCAAAGTACACTTAGACAGAAAATATTATTTCATTCTGAAAAATTCAAAAAAGAAGAGCACATGTAAAACATACATTTAGCTTTTTGTGTTGTCTGAATGTGCACACCCTTTCTTTTGACATATGTAAATGCTGTTTTTAATATATAACTATCTAGGCATACTTCAGTATTAATTGCTAATTGTTTGAATCAAATGGTCATGCATGACATGTCATATAACAATAAATATTCCCCTTTATTATTTCCTATTGTATGTCTGAACAGAAGAGGTCACTGGACCAACGATTTGGAAAGAAGCTTACTTGCCAATATTTAGTAGTGGTTATTGAACGGTTCATAAATGGTGATATTGTCATTCTTAATGTGTGTTCTTGAGTGACCACTGCTTTTCTTTCCAACTGCCTCATTAACAAGTTCCCGTAACCTGCCTGTTGCACAATTTCTTGGCTTTGCAAATAACTCCATTGAGAATTTATATGCAGTCCGAAATAGTAGTGAAATAACTTATTGTCCATAGTTCTTTTATATACATACAAGCAATTACCTTTTATTTTTGCTAGGTATTTGTGTTCCAGAGTTAACCCTCATTAGATTTCTTACATCAGTGTTGTGTAGATGCAAATCTGGCTTTCAATGCTACATCATAACAGAATTGCAGAGCACTTACCAGTTCATCTATTGTACTGTTAGTGTCACACACTATTAACACCCCTACAGCCAGCTTTATGGAGCAGACGTGTGGAAGTCAGTACACGTTCCTGTTGACCACTGATTCTTATTTGTATACATGTTGATATGTTTCTGTCTCTTATCTGTGTTTGGCAATGCTATGTTCGATATCAAACAATTATGATTAGAAATGCTATTAAAATATTGTTTAATGTTCATAATGATAATATGTTTGGTATTTACAGTTATTCATGTAGGCCTGTGGTTCATGTTTTCAATGTTATAACTTTATACTATTTTAACACATTCAATAGTTTTTGCCAAGCTGTGGACTTTTTTTAAAAAGAACCTGGGCTAAGATCACCATTCAGCAAAGTATTAAGATACTTTCAGTTCTAGAGTTCTAGCACTTTGTTTAGTTTTGAAATAAATGCTGGAATGTTATCATCAGATGGTTATCAGAAGCATATAACTGTAAGTTACATGCATTTATCTTTACTGCTAGATGTTCAGAATGTTATTCACAGTTCAGTTGTTTTGTTTTAAGCACGGAATTACACTCTACATTGCCTCTGGCAAGTATTAAACAGCCAGTTTATTTTTATCAATTCTGCAAAAATGTGTAACACAGTGGCAACCTTGAAGGGGAAAATATCCAAGTTCATTGTTTTTTAGCCAAGTTCAGCTACAGTAAGTAAATTTACAGTTTTTGTGTTTCTAAGAATGCCTGTAGTTTTAAACTTTTATTACTTATCATTTACAGATTGTGATGTTTTTGTAAGTTGGATTGCTCTTCATTGATGTTTCTCCTGTATGTAATCACTTTTAATGTGGTGTGGGTTATTTGTAAATTATAAATCATAGAAAGTTGGATTTATTTGTGCTCTAACTTGTGCTAAATTTGGATTCTTTTTGAGACTGGATACAAAAAATCCTTTTTTTGCACCAGGCAATCATGGGTATAAACATTTTCCTTTCATCATTTTGTGTGGGATGTCAGTGAGAAGATGTTTCGTAAATGTTTGAAGTTATGTGTAAAGTAGGTTGCAAGTCGACAAGTGCTCTCATTCTCAAATACTGGATGAATATAGTTACACTACCTGAAGACAAATACACTAGCTGTAATACTTGTCTTACTGTGTTAAGCCTTTAATATGCAACTGTGACCTTTAATGTAAGGTTATGACAGCATTTTAAGTGTGTAAATTAGGTCCATAATAATATAAAATATTGAAGATCAAATTTTAGTTGTCGCTGGAAGCTGTTAGATAGGCAGCCTGCTACTGGAACCATGAACCATGTACTAGGTTAGATAACACCAAACTAAATGTCTAAATATAAGATCAAAGAATAAACAAGACTCAACAATAACACTGCAGTGCATTAGCGATATAGCAGCTTTAACACATTTCACCACTCCCCAAATCCTGACGATTTCCTATTGATTTAGACATGGTATCCAGATCACATGGCGACAGGTGATGGGGTGTCAGGTCTCCCAGTCTCCATTAGATTCATCAGACGTTTTACCTCGAGTCCATTGCATATTGTCCATGAGGATTGGCAGAGGCATGAATGGGTTGGTAATTCTACCAAGTCCTTCATAAATTCATCAGGCATTTTGTCCAACATCCGATATGGCTTGTCATTTTTGCAGGTACCAGTGTAGGAGCTGCAGAAAGCAGGTTTAAGGTAAATTTTGGTTGAGGTACCATTGATAACGACTTTAAATATCTTCCCATCTAGATTAAGAACTGTGCATTGTCTGTCATATGGTGTCTGCAGAGGTGTGTACAAGGCATCTTGCCTAACACGAACCTGGTTACACTTTCAAACGTCAGTGACAATGAAAGGGTGTAGAGTGCAGTGCTCTCTCGGCGCAACTCGACATAGTGGGTGAAAGTGTGAACATAATTTTTTAACATAATCAGATGCATCATTCAGGCTAAATAATTGGTTGGGTGACCATAAACCAGTTTTGCTCCTGTCACATTAACTTCTTTATTGGAACTGAAGAGACACAATAGCATAATTGGCAGTTTCTGTCCAACATTGAGATTCATGTCATTGTATAGATACTTTTAACTGGCAGTGCAAAGACCCCAGTAACCAAATTAATGCATGATGATAAACTGCAGTTTGAATATACTTCATGCCTAATAGAAGAGTGAATGAGTTGAATAGACACGACTCAAATTGCCTGCATTTCTCGGTGGCGATGTGGAGAGGCACACCAAAATTCGTGATCTTTCCGCGAAAAAAGGAGGCGGCGTCGACCATATGAAAAACTTGACGACAACAACTAAAGCAGCCGTTGGCAGTTACACAGTAGGTGTATCCTTCAGATGACGGTAAAAGTCAACAATGTCTATGTGTTCATGTTCGAATCATTGATTAGGTGGGACAAAAGTGCCAAGAGACATACTGATGGGGCATGTGATCTTACTACGTTGACAGGCCACCAAGTGGTGCACAAAAGCTTTCCAATCTCTGTCCATGTTTGGTATCACAAAAACTTACTAAAAAAGCATTGTACGCAGGTCCCTGGGGTGAAACACATCATGCAGCGACAAGATTGCCCGAAGCCAGAAGTGTATGGCTGCACACAAAAGGATGAGAATAGTTAGCAAGACTGAGAACTCTTCACAACTCACGAACTGTCAAAGGCTGTGAAAAGTTGTTTATAGCTTCCACTCTCTCCTGCAACAGCTGAATTCCTTAGTTGTTAATTGCATAACCCAGGAATTAAACTTCTGATGCTACAAATATGCACTTTGATGGATTGATGAGTAAACCATGTGAATGGAGCCGAATGAAGATTTGCCATAAATATCCCAGATATTACCTTTCAGAGCTGAACATCCTTGAACTATCGTCAGTATAAATGTAATACAAGCCAAGACCATGTGTGACTTCATCCATAAAACTCTGGAACATTTGTGCAGCGTTGGATAATTCATAAGACATCTTAGTTAACTCGAATAAGCTGAATGGAGTATAGACAGCAGCTTTAGGTATGTCTTCAGGAACAATGGGTACTTACTTGATAGAAAGCACCTGACACATCTACTGTGGAGCTAACATCTATCGTGTAGATGAAAAATGAGAAACTTTCAATTTACGTAAGAGGACACCTATCAGGAGTTTATTATTGTGGCTTTAAGTTGCTGAAAGTCATCACAAGGTCGCCATCCGGTGGTCTTCTTTGGAAATACTTGGAGAGGCGAGGCTGAGCTGGTGTCTGACTGATGACATCCCCTGTCTGAGCATAAAGAAAATTCTTTCTTCACTAACTTCAATTGCTCGGCTGATAACTGACGAGGTCGCCTGTGAATCAATAGTCCTGCATTGTTAGAATGTAATACATTTTTGAGTGGTGTACAAATGCTAGCATGGGTAGCACCAGAGTGATCTCTGGGAACTGATTAAGAAATTCTAAATATGAGTAATTACTTGTGATGTTGGGTATGGCTTTTGTAAACAGATTTCCCTGCACCATACTAGTTGGTAACGTAAACACACAATATCGATTCTGTAAATGTGGATGTAGCTGCTAGATTTCTTCTTCCACAGTTGATTTTCTCTTCTGTATAAATGCATATCCGTTTTTGAAATGTTCTTGTGTTAGCAGGTTATGTCTTGTTTTTTTAAAACAATTGGCTAATGAGGCTGGAGAGAGTGTTTGCACAATGAAGGAGAAGCAGACATATTAGACTGAGTAAAAGTCGCCTGCCACTGATATTTAACTGAAGAGAAACAGCAATTGTGCTAATCAAAAACCAGAACAACCAATTTCCAGAAGCCATATTTGTGAAAGAACCACTAATAATAAAACTGATATATGTATGGTTTAGCAAAACCGCTTTGGTGACACCACTCATGTGGCAGCCCAGTGGTGTGACTTTTGTAACATGTGGAAAAATGGCTTTATTTCCACATGTAACTAACATGACATCACAACAAATGACATTACAGCAGAGGAGCCAGTCCTACTTTTTACATGCCCCTGTTAACATAACATACCGGTGGCACTGTTTATAATATCACATCAGCTGACATTATTCACACAGACATTGGTGCTGTCATGCGCGTTTAAACATTAGAATTGAACCAAAAATCCAGAAAGAATATGACAAAGCATAAACGTTGCATTTGAAAGTGAATTTTATGCATAAATAACAAAGGGGCATCAAACAAAGTTATAAAGTAGAAGCATTCATAAATGAAGATCCATTTGCAAATTACTTTCGAATAATGAAAGCAAATTTCATTTCACTAGTTGAACTGTGTCTTGAGCTCTATTAGAAAACTGGATACATTAGAGGTGCAATGCTGATTCAAGTGAGAGTACAAGTAACACTTCGATAGTTCACATCTGGTAAATGTGTGTCATCTTTTGAACATGTGTACGAAACCCACAAAAACATAATTTTAATATTCTTATATGAGGTCTAGGATGCTATTTAACATACTCTGAAGATTTATACAAAAGCTAATATTTTCATTCTAGCATCTCACATCGGTGAAACCAGACGAAATATCGAAATTATTCCATATGAATTTCTGGGTTATGCTCTGTATTTGTACACTAAAAGTTGTTTTAATATAAGTGGAGGTTGGTTATTCATATTCCATTATTAAAAGCTACAGTCATGCGTAAATTATACTGCCACCAGAAAATTTGTTACTTCCATTCTCAAATACACTGGACAGATGCCTAAGTGCATTTATGTTGGCAGTACTAAAATCTGATGAATATACTGCCAGTATTGCAATAATTTTCATCATTTGTAGAGTTAAGTGAGTTCGTATGAAACTAACAATCACTTGCCACTAATTATTCAATAATACTTGCTTACTCACAAACATCTTACCTATGCATGTTACGATATAAACATTACATACTTTCACTATGTCAGTTAACCATTATGTGCTTTATAACTGCAATAGTAAAACCTTTAGCTACCAGCAAACTTGAATGTAGAAAGCTGATATTGTGTCCCTGTAAAAATAAACACTCTGTTGTTACTGTTGAAGACACATACCTTTTAGAATAAAACATACATGTCACTCTGTCAGAGTTATTTTTTACTTATACAGAATTAAATCGTATTCTTCATCATTTTGTTGTCATGACAGCTGGGCACTTATCATCAACCAAAAAATGATAAATTTTCTGTATTGACTTAAATGCAGTAATAAAATTATTTTTATCTGACTTCCACAATCTGTCTCATTTATATTTTAAAGAAGATATGGGATTTTTATTCTAAATATACACAAAAGTAAGTGACACTATCTTTCTACTTCAATTTATGTTATTTGCAACTATACATTTGCTACTTAAATTTCAGAAACAGATCTTTTTGGTAGTCAGATGGATCTAGATACACACCACCCTTATACGATTTTAATACTCTGTAGTGTTTGTTGCTGTAGGTATTGCTAATCCTTCTTATTTTAGCGCTTGCAATAAGTAAAGCATGTGGCGATTTCGATAAATACCCAACTGACACCAGGGATAGTGGTGATCTCAGACTGAACTGCTTCATAAAACAACATTCCGTTATTATTTTCAAGTGTGTCCAACAATGGAGAATGATAATGACACTACGATCAAACATCGGACGACAGTCAACACGCAGGTTGCTCAACAGGATCAACAATAAGCTTGCGGCATTGTGGCCCATGAAAGCATGGCTGCGGTTCAAGCAAGTGGAATACATCTTTCGCCAGCTTGGGAAGTAGTGCTGATTCAGATCGATTACAGTGGTTGTGTCACAGTTGGACCTTAATGTGATGGAGCAGATCGACGATGTACAGCAACAACAATCATATACAGTGCTCAAAGAGCTCTTGTTGTAGTGCCATGTTCTGTTACCAGAATCACGTCTGCACAAGTTTATAGAGTTGACCTGCTTCCCTTCTTACATTTTACTGTCGCTAAGTGCGTTGGCTGGCAAAGAACTGTTATCTGAACAATTATTGCGGATCTCCTGGCTAGCCAGATTACTGGCCAATATTAGGGTGATTATTTCTGCTTTAGCCGACTCACCTCTGGACGAACTAACGCTTGAAACTAATACAAGTGCAGTTGCATTCAGCGATGAGAGAGCATGTGCATCAGTTAAGGGTTTATGGTGGGCAGCCCTGAAATGCGCATATCCATCAGGGTTTCCAATCATAGAATTTTTTTCTATGTTTATAAACAACTAAAAATTTCGTACTTTCGCTTTCAAACCTCTTACATTTATCAAGTAAGCCGTGCTGGAAAGGGGGGGGGGTGAAATAAGACGTACCGCAATGCGTGAATGCTTAATATGGATTAAAAACTATGATATGATATAATTTTATTTCGCTCTAGGAAGTCACAAGGATGCGCAAAAGCGCATTATACATTGAGGTTAAATGAGAATGCACTTTAATAAATAATTTCAATGTGAGCTATAACAATTAGGTTATAATTTATTAGTTTATAAAATTACACAGTTAAATGATATTATTATTTAAACGATCTGTAAGGCACTTTAGTTAACTGTGTTGTTAGCTGACTGGAATATACTGGCGGGAAAAACCTATTCGTCGCTTTGGCAAATGTTTGGTGACATTGAAGCATCTTCGTTTCTGGTCTGCCACTAAGATGTGCGACTTAGGCCACGATACCGCCACAGATCACTCAACTGTGGCGCCATCTAACCCACATTTGCATACACCTACGAAATTTTTTGTGGTATTTTCTAGTGTTAGTATATGTCTCAGGTACATCCTCTGCCTCACTGACATCGTTCTTATTTATGTTGCCGTATAATTTTTCCCTAGTCTAGGGTGTCCATTCGTCCCGTTTTTCCCGGGACAGTCCCGTTTTTTACCAAAATGTCCCGCTGTCCCGGAAGTTTTTTTGGGGACGCTCAGATGTCCCGTTTTTTTATGATTCCGCTTAGCTAGAGTATTTTACGCTACTGGTTGTTTGACTTGCTATTAACTGCGTAATTATTTACGCTAGGAAGGGTGTGATGACTTTCAGCATACCCCAAACATGTACCGAACTGTCAAAAATCGCAAGTAATTTTAAACGCACTATAGGTTACAAATAACAACGAAGATTCTTCTCTTCTAAATCGATCCACTGAATCCGTCCTTTCGGCCCAGAGATACTCTACACCACTGATACTTGTTCTCTGGCTTTCGTCACCACACTGTTAATGTTGTGCACTGTGCAATCACTGTTTCATTATGCCAAAACGAAAGTCTAATTTTAACAGCAATATAAAAAGCGAGTTTCCTTTTATTACTGGTAATGGAGAAAATGTAGAATGTACGTTGTGCAGATCAAAATTTGCTATTAGTCATGGTGGAAGGTCTGACATTGTGAATCACATTAAGACGAAGAAACATCGCATGAGTGATCAAACGAAAAGAGCAAATAAACTATGTAAACTTAAAATCAGTAATAGAAATGGATAGGCAGTTGGCAGCGCAAGAAGCTACGTTTGCGCACCACAGTGCAATGCATAAGCATAGCTTTAAGTCAATGGACTGTACTACAGCAGTTTTTAAAAAACTTTTCAATCCTAAATTCACATGTGGACACACAAAATGTAATGCAATCATTTCAAATGTTATTGCACTGTATGCAGCTCAACAGGTTTTAAATGAAATGAAAAGTGCTCGATTCATTTCTGTAATGATTGATACATCGAATCATCTGGATTTGAAGTTGGTTCCTCTCCTTATTAGGTATTTTCACCCTGAAAATGGCATTACGGTGAAAGTGCTCGAATTGGTTAATTTAGATGGAGAAACTTCAGATTAATTCAGAATTATGTGTTGGAGGTTTTAAAGAAATATGATCTTGAGGGAAAGGTGATTGCAGTTTCAGTAGGCAACACTACCACCAATTTTGGTGGTAAGCAGAGGAAAGGAAAAAACAATTTGTTCTATAAACTGCAACAGAACACAGTGAATAATATAGTAGGCGTTGGCTGTCCAGCACATGTGGTGCACAATTCCTTACAAACAGGCTCAGATTGCCTACCCACCGACTGCCAATTCATTGTAAACAAAATCTACCAGAATTTCCACATATATACAGTAAGGATTGAATCTCTGAAGTCATTCTGTAAGTTTACTGAAACTGAATACAAAACTGTACTTGGGCACAGCAAGACAAGGTGGCTGTCTCTGCTACCAGCACTGGAAAGAATTGTAGAGATATTTCCTGCTTTTAAATCATATTTCATTTCCCTTGATAAGTGTCCTGTTATCCTTAAACAATTCTTTGATAACCCTGTGTCTATTGTTCTTTTACATTTTCTTGTTAGCCAGCTAAAACCTTCTCCACAACAATTAAATGTATTGAGAAACAAGAAATCACAATAGTGGAAATTTATCAAGAAATAAACAAATTATTGGGCAAATTACAATGTAGAAAATCTGAAAGATTTCCCACATCCTTTGTACATGACACTCTAAGAAAGCTGGAAGAAGAGGGTGAAATTGCTGTAGAACAATTTCATTTTTATGCTGACATCTACTAAGACTCTTGCATTGAGTATATTAAAGAATGATGTTTACAATTTCTCACACCTTTTAAAGCATTTGACTGGGTTAATACTGAAAAGGAGCAGCTACAGTGGAAGTATATTCAGGACTGTTTCCTGTTGATGAAGACGAACTGTTCGATGAATTTTCATGTGCACAGAACTTCATAAAAAGTGAAGAAGGAGACAAAGAAATTGTTAGTGCAACGTGGTGTAAAATATTTGCTTAGTTCAAAAGTAAAAACATTAACATAAAAATCATGATTCATTTGGTGGAGTTTTGTCTGGCAATTCCTGGGTCAAATGCTGTTGTGGAAAGTGTGTTTTTGTTAGTGAATTCTTTGTGGTCAGATGAAAAAAAAACAGAAGAAAGTTGAAACAGTGAGGGGCTTGCTCATTGTCAACACACACTTTACTGGTGTATCATGTACTGACTTTTATGATACAATTTCAAACGAAAATGTACTTCTTGATAAACTACATAAACGTGAAAAGTACGGTGATAGTGTGGCAGACTAATTGTAAAAAGTGATTTCGGATTATCTGAGTGCACGCTGTAAAGCTGAACTTGTATGTCAATACAATATTTATGACCCACTTTTTTTTCTTCATTGTCTCAGGTTTTTCTCTAATTTATTTTAAATGTCTCCTTTTTCAATGAAAATGAGATGGACACCCTACCCTAGTCATACAGCTATATATGTCTTTTGTCGGTTCAAAACTGACACAATTTCCAGTACGTTTTTTACGCTGTCTGCAGCAAGAAGTGTCCCGTTCACACTTTCCACAGTTATTCGGTTTCTTACGTCTATTTTTATCAAATTAACCTTACTGAAAACTCGCTCGCAGTCAGCATTTGTCTGAGGTAGGGACAGTGCAGTTAGAAGCAAAAAGGGCCAGCTCAGAAAAATCTTCAGTTAGCAGTAAAAGATCCCAAAACTTATCCGGCTAACTCATTTCATTCAATCCTTCGGGATACCTTGTGCGTTTGGCAGCCGTCTCCATTGATCGTCTATTATCTGTTTTTTTGCGTGATCATCTGGCGAAATTATAAGCGGAACCACTTCAATAAGAGGCATTAGTGTTGGGAAATGGCTCCTGAAACTGTGAGAGAACGCTGATTCTGGTTTGAAAACTTGTAACTTTGATAAGACAAGGTCCTCCCTGATGTATCGTTTTCTTATTTCTGTGGCAGCGACTTAGTAGAAATTTTTAGAACAAGAGAATAATTGTTCAGTATCTACAAGATGTCTGACCACGTCTGGATCTTTTAAGAGCTCGTACACTTTGATGTCAAGATACAGTTCAGTGTTATGGAGTTGATGTCGCTGACTTTCAGTGTCCAGACCTAGGTTTGGCCTCATCACAGATTCGCGTTGTAAATAATGCAGTGGGATTTCCTGGTAGAGTTTATGTATTTTCTCATGTAGATTGTGAATAATTATTTTCTCGCTTTAAAATTCCAGATTGAATGTATTAAATAAAGAGAGCGACCATTCAAGGAAACAACAATGAAGTTTGTAGAATTGGTTGCTGGGTTTTTCAGAATTAAATACTGCCCGATTTCGCACATCGGCTTTGGCTTTATGTGCACGATTTGCCGTGAAATCGATAAAAAAAGTAGACGTAGGGCTTCCCACTGCTCTAATATTCTTTCACCCATTGCTGGCACTGAAAGCCATCTTGTCTGAAACGGCTTAACAATTTTGTGGGGCTCCACTTCAACAAATGACTCAAAGTTACGAAAATCAAACTGGCGTTTATCACTGTGTATAAAAAAGTTATAAATATCACGAGCTACTTGCTCTACACTTTCAGGTAACTATTTACATGCTTCGCTGGCACACAAATGAGCTGAGTGACAAACACATTTCACTATTGTGATTCCTTTAAAATCATGTTAGTTTTATGGAGTCGTTTTCACCCATCATGACGTTACACCCATCTGAGCCAAAGCCTATAACACTTTTCAGTGGGACATTATAGCTGGTTAATGAATCGATAAGAGATCTGTATAAATTCTCAGCACTGGCTGTGGGAATATTGTCACGTAGAAGAAGGTATAATTAGATGAATGACGAACACTAATTGCACTTAACGAAGGTTTATTCAGCACTTGCACATACACGAGCACGGAGCGAACTGCCTCCGGCCGGAACACATACAGTATATATACAGCTACAGAACATTTCAGTACAATGATTCTTGACATTTGTGGATCCTCCTCGAATGTATTCGAACAGAATATAGAAATTAAAATTGTTCAGTGCAGGTGAGTTTTGAACTCGTGACACTCCCTACAACAGTTTAGTATCATAACCACTACACTACCGTGCTACTCACGTTCTGTTGTGACATTGCTCCCTCCTTAACAGAACAGCGTCTCGGTGTTTGTCGTCCTAGTCGGGAATGAGTCATCGGTCCTGCGTACTCCGAGTCCCGATGACTGATGCTCGCCCTAGCGGTGATGTTCTTAGAACTTCTTTTGCCGCTACTCTCTTCGTCACCTTTCCGCGTGTTGCCTGTCGCTGGAGCTTCGAATTTACCCTGGGTGTCAGGATCCTTGTAGGGCTTCATTCAAAGGACGTGGACCGTATCTCTGATCTTTCGTCGTCTTGGGTCGAAATCTTCACCTTCATAAGTAACATCAGCCAACTGTCTTACAACCTTGTAAGGTCCAGAGTAGCGCCTGAGGAGCTTCTCAGAGAGACCAACCTTCCGCACAGGAGTGAAGATTCAGCCGTGGTCACCAGGCTGGTAGACAACAGGGCGATGGCTCGCGTTATACCTTCGGCGATCGTTTTCTTGAGCCTGCAGCCTGCGGAGTCGAGCTAACTGCCGAGCTTCCTCAGCTCTGGTTAACACCTGGTCGATGTAGTCGTCGCCCATGTCATTAGGATGTAACGGAAACACACTGTCCATCGTTTTAGTCGCCTCACGCCCATGCACCAGGAAAAATGTCGTAAATCCTGTGGTGTCCTGTTTGGCCGTGTTGTAGGCAAACATCACGAAAAGTAGCACCTCATCCCAGTTTCTCTGCTCAACATTGAGGAACAATGATAGCATGTCGGCCAAGGTCTTATTAAGGCGTTCAGTAAGCCCGTTAGTTTGCGGATAGTAGGCAGTCGTCATGTGATGAGTAATGTCGCACCGACGGTTTATCTCTGTCACAAGATTCGATTAAAAAACTTTCCCTCGATCCGTAATTAACTACCTTGGGGCGCTGTGTTTTAATACAATGTCTTCCACGATGAATTTGGATACCTCGGATGCTTCGGCTGTTTTCGCGGCTTTTGTAACGGCATAGTGTGTCAGATAATCAGTGCAAACAATAATCCATCTATTCCCACTAGCAGACGTTGGAAATCGTCAATCCCACACGCTGGAAAGGCGTTTCGGCTTGTGGAATTGGTATGAGTCGGCCAGGTGGTTTCTGAGGAACTGCTCCTCTGGCACTCTCTACAGAGCGACACACAGTGACGGACCTAGCCGGAAAAATCTCTTGCAGATTCTATCGTAGGTGTTAATAAATCCTTAATGTCCGGGCTCAGGTGTGTCAGGAATTTCTGTAGAACATCTAAACGCATGTGTTTAGGAATCACTGGTAGTCACCTCTTTCCAAACGGATCAAAGTTTTTCTTGCAAAGTGATCCATTAACTACCTTAAATTGTCATTTCACATGTTCTGACCGATTTAAGGCAAGCATAAGTTGAGATATCTTGGCGTCCTTCTGCTCAGCAGAGAGATCCTGGAGTGCAGAAAGATAGTAATCATCTTCATCAAAGTCTTGATGGTCTTGCACAGGGTTTCTTGAGAGACAGTTGGCGTCTTGGTGTTTTCTTCCACTCTTGTGCACTATGGTAATGTCATACTCTTGAAGAGGTAGTGCCCACCTGGCGAGTCGTCCTGTTGGATTCTTAAGACCTGTCAGCCAACTAAGTGAATGACGGTCTGAAACAACAGTGAATGGCCTTCCATAGAGATACTGTCGAAATCTGCACATGGCGCAAATCACTGCAAGACATTCTCTTTCTGTATTTGGATAGTTTCTCTCGGCTTTTGTAAGTGTCCAAGAAGCATAAGCTATAACCTTCTCTTTTCCATCAGAAATTTGCACCAGAGCAGCACCGATCCCATAGCTACTGGCATCTGTGCGTAGTTCAAGGTGCTCTCTCATCATACAGACCAAGTTCAGGTTCAGTCGTCAGAGCTTTTCGCAGCACATCAAAATAATCTTGTTGAGCACCACCCCTAGTAAATGTAGCACAGCTTTTAACAAGTCTTGGAGTGGACTGACATTGATACAAAAGTCTTTGATAAAACGAAAGTAATAAGAACATAATCCGAGGAAGCTTCTCACATCTCTAACACTTTTAGCAATAGGAAATTCCGTTATATATCTCACCTTTTCTGGGTCTGGCCGCACAGCATCGTTTGACACAAGGTGTCCAAGTATTTTGATTCATTTTGCTCCAAAGGGACACTTTCTTGGATTAAGTTTCAGTCCGCTTTGTTGGAGACACTTATGAACGGCCCTCAGTCTTTTTATATGTTCATTAAATGTCTCTGAGAACACTATAATGTCATCTAAATGACAAAGACACATCGTCCACTTCAGGTGACGTAGAAGATTATCTATCATCCGTTCAAAAGTTGCTGGTGCGTTACACAAACCAAACGGCATTACCCTAAACTCATACAGGCCCTCAGGGGTGATGAATGCAGTTTTCTCACGATCAGCCTCATCTACTTCGATCTGCCAGTATCCCGAGTGCATGTCCATGGTTGAGAAAAACTTAGCCCCCTTCAGACAATTTAGTGTATCGTCAGTTCGTGGAAGACGGTAAACTTCCCTTTTAGTTATCTTATTAAGCTTCCTGTAATCAACACAAAAGCGCCAACTGCCATCCTTCTTCCAGACCAGGACCACTGGTGACGACCACGGGCTCTGCGAAGGCTGAATGATGTCATTCTTCCTCATTTTCTCTACCTCGTCGCGAATTATTCGACGTTCTGTTGCTGACACACGATATGCTCTGTGTCCTTTTGGTTGATGGTCACCAGTGCTAACCCGGTGCTTCACCGTCGATTTGTCTAATTTGCTCCTCACCTGTGGATTTAAGCATTCAGAGAACTCTTGAAGAATGGCAAGTAGCTTCTACTGTTGTTCCTTAGTGAGATCTGGTGATAGTCGAGCTAGAAGATCTTGTCTCGTAGTGGTAGCGCTAATTTCGCCTACAGACACAGTATGGGAGGTTTCCATGATGCTCAGCTGTTCTTCAATTAATGGCTCAATGTTTGCTATGCACATGCGTCTTGAAAGGATCTGAGGTTCTCGGCGACAGTTAACTATCCACAATTCACGGAATCCATTCTTAAACGAGACGACAGAGACTGGGATGACCAAGTTATTCTTCAGTGGTAAGCTTCGTTTACATTCCGCTACAAGATCCATGGCTTGATGCATGACATGACACGTGACAGTTACCTTTCTAGCGCTGACTGCAGGAATGATCACTTCATCCAGCACACGTAGTCTCCACACACTCGGATGCGCATCTTCCTGTCCATAGTATCTCATCTTGTCTAGCATAATCTTCGAGCGACCACAATCTATAATTGCCTGAGAAGCTTTCAAAAAGTCCCATGCGAGAATGACGTCATGACTACACTCCTGTAAGACGATGAATTCTAAGAGCTGTGTATGGCCACTTATACCTACACAAACGGTACATCTCCCTGCAGGTTTTACATATTTCCCATTAGTCACCTTCAGCAGAGATGTTTTGTTGTCGACAAATACGGTTTTCTGCAACTGGCGACAGTACTTCTCCGAAATGACTGAATATGATGCTCCAGAGTACACAAGAGCTTGGGCTGGTTGGCCATCCATGAGGATATCGACGTAGTTTCCTATCATTTTTGTAGTGATGGACGGCGGAGAATTTTTCTGTTCGGCGGCCTCACCTCCAAGGAAGGCCTTCAGGAGTAGGGCTTGATACATGTCCTCAGCAACACCCTTCATGTGATGTGCAACCTTATCTTCCTCCTTCATTCTATGATTCACTATTATACACAGCTCCAAGACGTCTTGAATGTAGGATGCTGTAGTTTTTCCTGGACGCTGTGCCCTGCAGTTCAATTTATCTTCAGCCTTGCACTTCTGTCGTTGTGTGTCGCCGAAATACTTAGGCAGTTCCGCTTGGAATACTTCCCACCTTGTGAATTTCTCTTCGTTGTTCACATATCATTGCTTGGCAGTGCCTCCAAGTAGAAAATACGTTAGCCAAACACACGGTGTCATCCCATTTGTTAAATTTGGCTATACGCTCACATACCTTCAGCCACTTGTTTGGATCTGGGCCATCGTCACCAGAGAACCCGGAAGGATGTCTCATGTGAAGGCACATCATTGCTGTCGTGCAACAGTTTTGTATCATAACCACTATACTGCGGTGCTACTCAGCTTCTTCTGTGACAATATCATCAGCATCGGATTTTACCTTAAAAACTTTGTGCAACTCCCAAAATGGGTTACAAATTTTATGAGCTTCTTGATCAAAATAGCGTACCACATCGCAAGCAGTTTTCACCGTTGACATGTCGGTTGTCTCGTCCGTCATGACCGCAAATAGATTTTTCTCGTAGTTTTTGGGCTCATTCTGCTTTATGACCTTCTCCAAGAACGTTCCTTACCACTCCTGCTACTTTAATTCCTTTGAACTCTGCCAAGCGGAGCGTCCGCGCGGTTTGAGTCGCCATGTCACGGAGGTTCGAGTCCTCCCTTGGTCATGGGTGTGTGTGTTGTTCTTAGCGTGAGTTAGTGTAAGTAGTGTGTAAGTCTACGGACCGATGACTTCAGCAGTTTGGTCCCTTAGGAATGCATACACATCTGAACATTTGAACTTTGAGCTCTATTTCCTTTATTAATTTAGAATCCGTCACAACGTCTTTTAATAAAGGTATTAAAACGGTCAGCAACCGAAAAAGCAATGTTACCCTATGCAAAAAAAAGCAGCAAGTTTAATTTCTGCACTTGCTTTTTCTTTATTTTGTGGAGTTAAATTTTTTTGGAATCAAAGGGATTTTAATGTTTACGTTTTTGTACTAGAACCAGGTTTGTTATTTGTATGCTTTTTGGTAGTGGCGTGAGTTTTCAGATGAGATATTTCAGCTACCATCGATGTTCCTGGGCAAAACGCACACTTAGCTTTAGTTGAATCATTGGTGTCTGGCAAAAGCCAGTCCTTGAAAGCCG
This sequence comes from Schistocerca americana, assembly GCF_021461395.2. Lineage (NCBI taxonomy): Eukaryota > Metazoa > Arthropoda > Insecta > Orthoptera > Acrididae > Schistocerca > Schistocerca americana. The sequence goes on along the minus strand of NC_060119.1, from coordinate 1,076,969,995 downwards.
GATCCTTAAACCACTGACGTCTCAAATTTTGTGAGCCATGCTGTGATGATGTGCTACCTTCCTTTTTTCTTGTCCAGCCGTCTTTTTTGGGTATTTTTCTTGGTTGAGTAAAAGTACGCGAACGGTCACTGTGTTGCTCACAATCACTCATAATTATAGATAAATAGGTAGCACAGACAACTACACAAGAGACACGAAACTACACGTATCGAACAGAAAAAGGTAGATACTACATACGGCGAGGCGAGGTATTGTCAGTGCCGGAAACACACCAGTGCTGAACTGTTGATGCACTGTGCGCTCAGAGCCCCGTAACGATCGCCTGATTTCGTTACAGAGCGTTTCATATATGTTCATGTTCAAATGTGTGGCTACTTCAGTATGAAACACCTATTGAAAACATACCGCACAACGCATTGCTAGACTGCATATGTTGGCAGCCCTACGATTTCAGTTCGGTAATTGTCGCTAAGCATCGGAGGATGTGGCCAGCTATTCTTGGCTGAGTAGTACTTTCGCTTTTGTGATAGTCAGAGACGACAATTATGAAGAAGAACGGAATTTGTTGCTCGCGCATTTCCCGGCTAACTAACCATAGAGTAGACTGTTTTTTCTTTTAAATGATGACATGTTTATTTAGGGATTGTGAACTAACAAAATTGTAACTTACGACATACAACAAAATTTGTCTGTGAAACCGGTGTAACTAATTATGGATGAGTAGAAGATACGCATTATTTATGTAATAGTATCTATATATGTTAACCTTTTGTATAATCATTTGTATAACCATCTGTAGAATTATGCAGCTACCCTTTGTATAATTTGTGTAACCGACTGTATAATTATGTAACAAATGAAGATGCCTTATACAGCACAACAGTTGTTCTACAGGCAAATATCCTAAAAAAAAAGAAAAAAAGACACTAGGCATTCAGTATAGGATTACAATTGTTACTTCGATTTTTGCGGTTTGAAGGCCTGAAACGAAAATTAAAATCAACGAGAAAAAAATTATTTTATTTCCATTGGACTTACTCATTCTCATTGTCACATACGTGTGCAAAATTCGAAACTTAATTAAAATGAAATCAAGAGATAGGCTTTATCAAGTAATTATTTTTTACAAATCGCAAATAAATAAAGATTGATTTATGTCACTATTAGAATAAAACATTAAATTTCTTTAGTAATAGGAAGTCACAGACATGTTGCATTTATGTCAAAATTTTAGAAATTAAAATGGTAACTAAAAAGTACAAAAATCTACCAACAGAAGCGCTAATTTTAGAGAACATTGCGCCATATTTAGGAAATGAACGAGTCTAATGTATTACCACGGAGAATAGATCTTTTCTCCTTGAGTGTTACATTTAACAGTTTTTGAATTGCTGAGAAACCATCTGTCACGCATGTGTCATTTCCATGCAAATTAGAAGTATAACTTACATGGGAATGGGCCACTATTCCTTGTAAAGCTTTTCCAGTTTCCTGGGATGAGGAGGAAGTGCGGCAAGGAGGAACGAAAGCAAAAGCCAATGCTTAACAGCAGAATGGATTCTTCACAGTATTGCCAACGGGCATGCAGTCCTCGCTTATTTTGTGTAAACAGCACGAAAAACACATTTTCTGAAAGAACATATTTGTGCAAGTTTGTATTAAGTTACAGTAGCTTTTTATATGAATGAATACGAAATATATCATCATCATCATCATCATCACTGTCATCCTCATTAACACTATCGCGTCCACTGCACACTGAACTTCTGTTCATTGTAGTGCTGCACACTGCAAATCGCATTCGTTGGCAGCAGTGCGTAAAACTACGGAACGTTCCGGACTCTGTCGACGAGCTCCGAGGGAGCTAAGGGAAGTAGGAAAGCTTTAAAAGGTACATTAACAGGCAAAAAAAAAAAAATAAATAAAATAAAATAAAATAAAATTCGTGGACATACCCAATGCATCTACTTTTCATGCAGCACACCCAATGTGGCCAAAGTGTAAAGAACCATTTCCGCTATTAATTGTTTACCACAATAAAAAAAGCATGTTATAAAATTTCCTATGTCAGAATCTCGTACATAATTGTACGAGACTGACCGTGTCCTTGTACCTCGTACAGCAGACCACAAATCTCGTATTTGTACGAGGAACCACATACGTTTGGCACCCCTTATATCCATGCACACAGATGCAAACGGCCCTGAGCTAGGCATAGCAAACACAGCGCCATCTTTTAGCCAACTGGCCGCAGAGTTAAGAAGACTGAGTTTTAGGCTGAAACGACGTGAGGGTGAAAGAAGGTGCAGTGTACCGGTACCAAAGAACAATAAACGCGTCGCCTTCATCTGATGTTGTTACCACAGGCGTTTAGGCAACGCAGCCAGGCAATGTGCAAGATCCTCCCACTACCCAAACTTTAATGACGAGTGCTGGAAGGTGTGTATGCTCGTCAAATGAAGAATAAGCGCCTTAAAAGTTATAAGAACGCCATCGGGTCTGCAGTAAACAGTTCATGTCGTCGTTTTGTGCAGGACATCATGACTGGTGAACATTTCGTTATCTACACTGGATCGGAAATTAGTGTGTGCCGTAAGGGCCCACTGAGCTCCCAACAAAAATGGCACTTTCTCTGCACACAGTGGCTACTGATTCTTGGACTTCCGCATTTTAAAGGAAAGAGTTGACACTTCACATAGACGAAGATTTCCGCCCTAAGTGGACTTCTGTAGTTGCCGAAGTAAGCGGTGTTATTATTGGCGCCGACTTTTTCCATCATTTTCGCCTAATATCACTATTAATAAATCATTATTTAGTGAAAATGACGTACTCTCAATGCCTGTCTCCAACGTCGGAACCCAAGTTGCACAATAGCGCTGTCACACATGGCACGAAGATATTTGGGCATACCATGGCATCAGCATCTGTACTGCAAGATTCGCTGCCGCTCTCGACAAAATGCGGAACACACACGTGTTCGTTACGCGATTAGATTAGATTAGTTTTTTGTTCCATAGATCCCTGCTGAGGATATCCTCGTGGATGTCGAAAATGTCAATTTTTTTTTAAAGCTGAAATAACAATACTAATAGTATGAATATATACCATACATCATTTGTTTCTATTAAAAAATTCGTCAATGGAGTAGAAGGAGTTGGCCACTAGTAAGTCTTTCAGGCTCCTTTTAAACTGATCTTTATTTGTAACTAAATTTTTTATGTTTGCTGGCAAATTATTGAAGATGAGTGTTCCTGAGTAGTGGACTCCTTTTTGAACGAAAGTAAGTGCTTTTAAGTTCTTGTGCAGATCATTTTTGTTCCTGTTATTGTATGTATGAACTGAGCTGTTTGTTGGAAAAAGAGATATATGACTTAGGACAAATTTCATTAAGGAGTAAATATACTGAGAGGCAGTAGTTAGTATACCCAGTTCTTTGAAGAGGTTTCTACAGGACGTCCATGAATTTACTCCACAAATAATAGGTATTACATGCTTTTGGACTCTGAAAACTTTTCTTTGACTCGAAGAGTTACCCCAAAATGTTATACCATATGACATTATGGAATGAAAGTAGGCAAAGTATGCAAGCTTTTTCATTTTTATGTCGCCTATGTCTGCTAACACTCGAATTGCAAGTACAGATTTGTTAAGGCATTTCTGCAATTCTGTGGTGTGCTGCACCCAACTGAATTTATTATCAAGTTGTAATCCCAGGAATTTAAGACTATCAACCTCTTCTATCTGCTCTTCTTCATACTTCATGCATATACTGGGTGAAAACCTCTTACAGGTTCTGAATTGCATATAGTGAGTCTTTTCGAAGTTTAATGTCAGTGAGTTGGCTTTAAACCATTTATTAATATCCATGAAAATATCATTAGCAGATCTTTCTAGAACTACACTCGACATACTATTTATTGCAATACTTGTGTCATCTGCAAACAAAACGAACTCTGCTTCTGGCAGTGTAACTGATGAGAGATCATTAATGTACACAAGAAAAAGCAATGGCGCTAAGATGAATCCTTGTGGGACACCACATGTAATTTCTGTCTATTCTGATGATGACTAATGACTTAATTCATTAGTCCCTTGCACTGACACCCTTTGTTTCCTGTTAGCGAGGTATGACTTGAACCATTTTGCAGCCCTGCCCGTGACGCCATAGAATTCTAAGGATGTTGTGGTTCACACAATCGAATGCCTTTGACAAATCACAGAAAATATCTGCTGCTTGTAACTTGTTATTTAATGAATTAAGTACGAGGGCAGTTCAATAAGTAATGCAACACATTTTTTTCTGAAACTGGGGTTGTTTTATTCAGCATTGAAATACACCAGGTTATTCTCCAATCTTTTAGCTACACAACACTACTTTTCAACGTAATCTCCATTCAATGCTACGGCCTTACGCCACCTTGAAATGAGGGCCTGTATGCCTGCACGGTACCATTCCACTGGTCGATGTTGGAGCCAACGTCATACTGCATCAATAACTTCTTCATCATCCGCGTAGTGCCTCCCACGGATTGCGTCCTTCATTGGGCCAAACATATGGAAATCCGACGGTGCGAGATCGGGGCTGTAGGGTGCATGAGGAAGAACAGTCCACCGAAGTTTTGTGAGCTCCTCTCGGGTGCGAAGACTTGTGAGAGATCATGCGTTGTCAAGAAGAAGGAGAAGTTCGTTCAGATTTTTGTGCCTACGAACACGCTGAAGTCGTTTCTTCAATTTCTGAAGAGTAGCACAATACACTTCAGAATTGATCGTTTGACCATGGGGAAGGACATCGAACAGAATAACCCCTTCAGCGTCCCAGAAGACTGTAACCATGACTTTACCGGCTGAGGGTATGGCTTTAAACTTTTTCTTGTTAGGGGAGTGGGTGTGGCGCCACTCCATTGATTGCCGTTTTGTTTCAGGTTCGAAGTGATGAACCCATGTTTCATCGCCTGTAACAATCTTTGACAAGAAATTGTCACCCTCAGCCACATGACGAGCAAGCAATTCCGCACAGATGGTTCTCCTTTGCTCTTTATGGTGTTCGGTTAGACAACGAGGGACCCAGCGGGAACAAACCTTTGAATATCCCAACTGGTGAACAATTGAGACAGCACTACCAACAGAGATGTCAAGTTGAGCACTGAGTTGTTTGATGGTGATCCGTTGATCATCTCGAACGAGTGTGTTCGCACGCTCCGCCATTGCAGGAGTCGCAGCTGTGCACGGCCGGCCCGCACGCAGGAGATCAGACAGTCTTGCTTGACCTTGCGGCGATGATGACACACGCTTTGCCCAACGACTCACCGTGCTTTTGTCCACTGCCAGATCACCGTAGACAATCTGCAAGCGCCTATGAATATCTGAGATGCCCTGGTTTTCCGCCAAAAGAAACTCGATCACTGCCCGTTGTTTGCAACGCACATCCGTTACAGACGCCATTGTAACAGCCCCGTACAGCGCTGCCACCTGTCGGAAGTCAATGAAACTATACGAGACGAAGCGGGAATGTTTGAAAATATTCCACAAGAAATTTCCGGTTTTTTCAACCAAAATTGGCCGAGAAAAAAAATGTGTTGCATTACTTATTGAACTGCCCTCGTACATTTTCACTGTAGGTGTACATAGCCTTCTCGATATCGGAACCCTTCAGAAATCCAAACTGTGTGCTTGATAATATGTTATTTGTGGTCAGGTGGTTGAGCAGCTGTCTGTACATTACTTTTTCTAAGATTTTTGAGAATGCTGGCAAAAGCGAAATCGGTCTGTAGTTTGATGGTATCTCTTTATCCGCTTTCTTGAAAATAGGCTTAACATCCGCATATTTTAGCCAGTCAGGAAATGTCCCAGTTATAAGTGACTGGTTACACAAGTAACTTAGAATTGTACTAAACTCACAAGAACATGCCTTAATTAACTTTGTTGATATTTCACTGTAACCACTAGAATGTTTTTTTTAAGATTTTATTATGGAAGATATTTCTTTTGGTGAAGTGAGTGACATATTCATGTACTTGAAGCTATTTGTAAAGACTTGTTTCAGATAATTAAGGGCATTGTTTACTGATCCTGACAGTGTCATCTACTAATGTGTCTACTAAAGTGTCATCTACCCTTAGTGCTATTTGCTCCTGTTCCTTTCTGGTTCTACCAGTCTCCTCTTTCACTATATCCCATATTGTTTTTATTTTGTTCCCTGACATTGCTATCTTCTTCTCATAGTGCATTTGTTTAGATGTCTGAATTACTTTTTTTAATATTTTACAGTATTCCTTGTATTTAGCTAAATCATCAGCATTGGAGCTATTTTTGATCGACAGATACATTTTCCTTTTTGTCTGACAGGAAACCTTTATTCCTTGTGTAATCCATGGTTTTATTTTAGACTTCTGTTCAATTTGAGTAACTTTTAGAGGAAAATAGTTTTCAAACATGGTACTGACATTGTTCATGAATGTGTCATATTTTTCATTCATGTCATGAGCACTATAAACATCTTTCCAGTTCATATCTTTGAGCAGTTTTCTAAAACACTCAATTTTTGGTTGATTGACCACTCTTCTGTACTCAGATTTAGCAGTCTTGATCATCTGCTTAGAATTTACATCTAGAACAAGGAGCTGCATGTCATGATCCGATAGTTCATTTATAACTGGTTTTATGATATGATTTGTCTATAAAAATGTTATTAATGGCTGTCCTTGAGGATTGGTGATCCTAGTTGGAAAGTTTACAGTGTGAGTTAGATTGAAAGACAACATTACTAACTGTAGTGAATGTTTACTGGAAGATTGCGTTAGAAAATCTGTATTAAGATCACCAGCAATCAAAATTTCTTTGTTTCTTCCTGTTATATAATCCAAAAGAGCTTCTAGATGATTTATGAATAAATTATAATTTCCTGCAGGTGCTCAGTAAATAGTTACTGTTATATAGGATCTGTTATGGAACTCTACTTCTGTTGCACATGCTTCTAGATGCTGCTCTAAACAGAATTTATTAATGTCAATGTTCTTGGATTTATGGCAGTTTTTAATAAATGTGGCAACTCCTCCTCCATCCATATCTACTTTGCAGAAGTAGGAAGCTGGCTTAAATCCTGAAATGTCTAACATGTCTATACCAGTGGTCACTTGATGTTCAGAGAGGCAGATTATGTCAATTTGGTTAGATGGATTCATTTCATCGATACAAATGATTAGTTCATCAACTTTATTTCTGAGTCCCGGATGTTCTGGTGTAATAAAGATAACTGATCTGCATACTAATGGGATTATAATTGCTTTGGCGAAGATGAACTGGCAGTTTCTGATTACTTTCTGTCAAACATTGTTTAAATGGAGGCTGCATGCTAAAACCTGACTCCTGTTCATCTGTTTTCTCAAACTGAGTGTGTTTGCCAATCTCTCTTAAAACTCGTTTTCTTTCCCCCTTCCCAATCCTAAAAAAGGCATCCCTCTGACACTTGTGACCACTGGTATTTTTCGATTTGTGACAGTGTCCCCCCTTAATTTTTCTGCAATCAACCCAGACAGTTTTCCCTTCCCTTTCCTATTGAGGTGAAGGCCATGCCTAGTGTAGTCCCACCTAGCGATAGCATCCACAGGAATCAAACCAATATTGGACCCTATATCTGTCCTAAGCAGCCACCTCAACTCCAAGTTCACCCTCCCTACGGAAGAGTTCAAATGAGGCCGATCATGGCGTCTCAACACAGACACAAATCCCACACTCGTATGCTTCGTTGCTGATGCTATCTTCACCAGGTCAGTCTCTATGAAATATTCAGAGTCTCTGTCAATGCTATTTCCCGGACCACCCACTATAACCACGGCATCCTCCTTTGTGAAATCCTTGCATAAAGAACCTACATCCTCTGTTACCTGACCCAGATCTGCACTAGGCTTGAAAAAGTTTGTGACCTGGTACTCTGGACCTAGATTTTCCTGCAGTAGTTTGCCAACACCTCTACCATGGGAACTACCTAACAACAGAACTTTATTTCTATTTACAAATTTCCCTACCTTTTGCAAGTCCTGAATGCTTGTTGTGCCCTTTCTACAGCTTCAGCTACATGAGGCTTATCCGATTCTGACTGAGGCAACAGGTCAAATCTATTTTCAAGGTTTATGACAAACCTGTCTGATGCTCTCCTTTGCCTGTTCCCCCTATTATCTGTTGCCACTTCCCACCTCTGTTCACCCTTCTCCCTCTTTAACCTGGACAGATCCTCCTTTGCCTTGTCTAGGTCAGCTTGAAGAGCTGTAATTTTCCCTTCCTGTTCCACTATTTTCCTACTCTACTGCAGATCCTACAGTAGCACTGGTGAGGCACATTTATGTCCCCATTTCACACGCCACTACATTCGCCCCAATGAAAGAAACTACAGCACCCATCACACGATACCCTGGAACTAATGATCCTACGGCATGTCACACACTTCTCACTCATGGTAAAAACAGAAATCTTGTAAACTGATTTAAGTGCTGACTAAAACGTAAACAAAGGACCCTAGAAACTATTCAGTCAGATATAAATAAATTGAAACAGTACTGAATAAAAAAACTGGTGATGACATATAAGTTTAAGTCACTGTTTAGTTACGATACGCGCGTGTGAAATTAAGACTAAAATCCGTGCTATAGGCCCGAGAAGGAAAATAAACTTCTGACCCCGTTTAATTTTCTTTAACACTTCACTAACACTTCCACTAATGTAACAACACTTTTATTATATTTATACCAACTGGAAACGTTTACCTATAAGTTTAATTCACTGCTTACTTACGATTCGCGCGCCTGAAATTCTTACTAACACTTCCACTAATTTAACAACACTTACATTATATTTATAACACCTGTACACGTTTAAAAATAGCTTAATAACAACGCTTTTAAAATTATTTAGTGCAGCAAATACTCGAAGAGCCCGCGTCGGCGTAGCGTTGCTGCAGCTTGAAACATAAAGAAGTATAAACAATAACAGCTAAACCTCAAGAGGAAAACGTGACCATTAGAGCTCAAAGGCTGCAACAAAGACTGTACTGGAAAATACAAAACATATACTTCAACAGATGCGTCACCCTTCCATGCCACATGCCAATAATTATAACGACACAACGGTTCTGACATCTTTCAGTAGCTGCTTCAGGAATTCCCCTCACTCACAGACACTGTTATGGCAAAAAACAAGTGATGCCTTTATATGCAACATTACATTTGGACCACACAATGACAGCCTGTTGCTGCTCGACTGCGTTGATTACCACTGGATAAACTACTGACCCGCACAATCAGAGTCCAAAAAAATGCTTACTGATGGGAATGTCACAAGATATTGCAGTGCTGGGGCGTCACTGCTCCAAACGGCGAGAAACAAGAATTGCTCTTGGAGACTGTGTGATGGCTATACTGTCTTAAACATTTGCACTATTTTAGACTTTATCCCGCATTTAACGTAGCGTATTGTAATAGCAATGTGTCCAAAGTTCATATTGTTAGTGTGATAGATTGTGCACAAGAATACTCTCAAATTTCCATAGCTTCGGCAGATAAACACAAGATAGCTGTTACAGTACCATCCAGATTATTTGAATGTAATTCTATGCCTTGCAGACTACGAAAGGCTTCTCAAACATGGTAGTGCTTCTTGAAGGAGGTACTGCAAGGAATTACATTTGTTTTTAGTTAGTAGTTTCTAAGACTTGGCTGCAGCATACTGATCACTTACATTTGCTATTTGAAACTTAGAGAGTTACGACATTGTAATCAACATTGATAAGTGTCTTATCGCTAAAGAGAAGTGCATTTTCTAGGTTATGCTGACAATCAGGCGAGCGTTTCCCCCCCTGCCTGAGAAGGTGGAAGCTGTTGAGCAGGTGCCTTTACTGACTATATTCAAAACCGCACAACAGATTGGTGACTGGAGAGAATCTGGCAGTAGAAAAGTTCCACGGACGACAGAGGCAGAGCTTGGGTTTCATGATCTAAAGGCGGCATTGGCTTGAGCTACTTTGTTGGCATATCCAGTTCCAGGTGTTTGCCTTGTGTTTGTGGGTGATACGAGTCAGGGGGCCATGGGTGCTGCGTTGCAGCAATGTGTGTCTCACAACTACTGACATTCTTCCACAAAAAAATAAATAAATAAATAAAAACCGCTATCTGCATCACAACAGAAATGGAGCACATTTGATAGAGAGTTACCATCTACTTAGCCATTAAGCATTTTAGACCCTACGTGAAAGATATTTACTGACCGCAAACCCTTGACCTCAAGTTTTCAACAGGTGACTGAGCTCAGCTTGCCTCACAAGACTGTCTGTCCTCTAACTGTGCAGAACTGAATCTGATTGACTGCGCTGATGTGGCAGCTGATCAAGAAAAAAATTCATTCCTTCAACAAATTATTATTGATGGCCTTACAGCTAGATTGCATGTCTATGCAGGGGACACACTGAGGAATTTAGTGCGACACAACTGGTGGGATGCTATGAACTTGGTGGCAGAGTGAGATTTTTCATGACTACCACAACTTTACACACCCCAGAGTCAGAGCTTCAGTCAAGTTTGTTGCTGCCAAAAGCGTTTTGGCCTGGCATACAGAAGGATTGTCGCATCTGGGCATGGGCATGCAGAAGTTGCCAAAGCGGCAAAATACCTAGAAACGTTTTAACTTGTTGGACTGCTTTCTCAAATTCATGCTGACATTGTAGATCCTTTACCATACTCAGAGGGATATCCATATTTACTTACGATAACCGACCATTTCACTATGTGGTCAGAAGCAGTACCTACTCCTGACATATGAACGGAGCCAGTTACCTGAACCTTCGTGCAATCTTGGTCTACAAGATTCGGCATCTCCAAAATAATGACGACTGACAGAGGAATTACTCCAACTCTGTGGAAGCAGGCACTGTTGCACTAATAGCTACCCTCTTGGAAGCAATGGGATGGTACACCGACGTCCACCAACTTTTCATTCTAAGAAACTGAAGAACAGATGCATCAGAACTGCTGCAGTATTTACAGGGTCCAGTGAGAAGGCTGTGTCACCTCCCAGGTCCCTCTAATCTTCACTTATTCTGACAGAACTAAATTTCTGTTCATTAGAGGGGCTACTCGTTTCGTGATGAGGGATTGTTCAGAGGGTTCACCATGTCAGACAAATCAAACATTCTGCTACAAGCCATGTAGCACACATTGCGATATATGTACAGGTGACCATGAGTGATGTCATGCAGAGTTCGCTTCTATTCTCTGCTTGCTCCATAGTGTGTAACAACTATCAAGAGGTTAGCTGTGTCCCCCATCAAAGGCCAGCCACTACATAGCTGGCCACCTTCCCCAGAATTCCTCAGTGGTATCCATGCATGCCATTTCTTCAATGCACCCTGACCTACAGGTCTGCCAAAAAGGAGGGAGGGGGCCTAGTGTGGCGACTTCGACAAATACCATATCGAAACCAGAGGCATGTGCATATATTCAGTCATGCAGCCGACCTGATCAGACTGCTGCTCTCTCCATATGGTTTAGCTGCCCGAGGATAGCTCTACAGAGTGGTAGCAAACGAACTAAGGTGTAACTGCCATTCGTAAACATCTACTAACACTCACAAGCACTCAGAAGATAAGTCTGGAATTGGTAACTTCCGCAGTTCTTGTTGCAAACTTCCCTGGTGGGATTCTCCCATCCTTTGTTAGGGACTCTGAAGGCAGTACCAGGGAACTGTTCACATCGTTCATTCCCGTGTGATACAGGACTTCTTTCTTCCTCTTGCGCTTCCTTTAAGTGTTGTGCACTGCACTCTGCACTGACAGGTCATATGAACTTCCCAGTTATGTAGGGCACATTTTAAATCTTTTCCTTTTCAAAATAAAGCAAAATGTGTCGAATCCCTCCCAAGCTAATAAAATTCATTGCACTAGGGAGATGTTGGATCTCCCTAGCTGATACCACCCAGTCACACCACAGCATGGCTGCAGCACAAGCGGCAGAGGTGCCAGCTGATCTCACCAGCGTCTCTGTCCCACTCACCACATTTCAGGCGACAGTTGCCATGAGGGGTTAGCAGGTCGCCGACCAGTAGGAATTGATCAAGCTGCTCATGGAGGGCGATATTATGCAAACATGGACACATGCACCACACACACACACACACACACACACACACAGACACACACACACACACACACACACACACACACACACACACACACACACAGGCTCCTGCCACAAATACTCTAGACATGTCCTGTCACCTCGACGACTCAGGCAGCGAAAGAACTGGAGATAGAGCTGACAGAGGACACACACGAAACAGGAGACAGACCGTGGCAGCAGGTAAGTCCACGCCATAGCCACTGCACAGACGACACAAAGACAAGAGAACCCACAAGCTCATGAGGCAACTGCCAAGTGGCTGTTGCCAATTCCAGCAACTTCAAGTAGCAACACCACAACACAGGGAACAACATAAACAGCCCAGTGACTGCATCACGCTCAAACATACATGTAACTACATGGAACCCAAACGTGTCTTTGGCTGGCTTCCCACCAGCCATTGTACACAAGTATGGAGACCTTGATCTCCTGAACAAAGACTTTAGCAAAAAGCACAACCCCAGAACATATTACTCAGAACTCACTGGGGACCACGCCGCACTGTATGTGGCGAACAAAACAGACTACACGATCTACTCAATTTTATGGAAGAAAGGAAGGTAGAACATTTCACATACAGGACCATATTAGAAAAAAAACACAGCAATACATAAGGAGGTAGATGCTCGAACCCCCACCAACACAGTACTTAATGAACTCACTGCCTTAGGCTGGAATGCACTCACTTAAATCAAATGAGTGAGTTTGGCATCGTAAAATGGAAATGAGCATTTGGAGTCATTGGCTGGGAGGCCCCTTGCGGGGCAGGTCCGGCTGCCTTGGTGCAGGTCTTATTACATTTGACACCACATTGGGCGACATGCGCGCCAGATGGGGATGAGATGATGATGAAGACAGCACAACACCCAGTTCCTAAACGGAAAAATTCCCTGACCCAGCTGGGAATCGAACCCGGGCCTGTAGGACGGCAATCTGTCATGCTGACAACTCAGCTACTGGGGTGGGCAGTTTGGCATGGTTAGACCTCCGATCAACTACATGGTTGAGCTGGCTGACACAGCCAAATCACGTGGCCTGCTGGGGATGAAGTTATTTCTTCGTATGGTCGTTAATGCAGAGATCTACAACATGGCGCCCCTTCCCTCTCCCCACTCCAGTCACAACAGCCAGCGTTTTGCGCTTGCAGTTATTTGATGTGGTCTTGCTCCCTGCTGCCACAAATTCTATGGTGGCCACACAACACAACAGTGCAAACTTCCTCAAACAGCACAATGCAAATGCGCCAACTGTGAAGTTGCCCATCCAGCCAACTACAGGGGGTGCATAGCTTACAATAAGGCTCTGAGGTGTAAAACAGTAAAACACATCAAACCTATCGCCATCACAGAATATCCTTTGCTGGAATGGTAGCTGGAACCCCCAGAAACACCGGGGGAGGGGGGGGGGGTAGAGGAACCTTAGTGCTGCACATGCACACAGAAAACTACTCCTCCAGCATCAGACACACAGCCAAGTCAGACAATACCCAACACCAAACCCCCATCAGTTACGCCACAGGACACAAATAACAACCGCCTCTAGACCATGGTTTGCAGCCCACCACAGGCCACAGAAAAGACACTCACACAGGGACAGTCCCAGCCACAGAGAAGACGGCAGAAGAGAAACAACTGGAACAAAGGGAACACAAATACAACACAACAAGAATGCAGACAACAAAACACAAATACACAGATACACAACTCTGACACCAACCCAACGACCCACAGTACACGTCCACTCACCCACAACAACTCCACAAACAGCTGAATCACAAGCCAGACCAAGCCCAACGCCAACACAAGCATCAATGGCCGTCAACACCACTGATAACCCACACTCTGACACTTCCAAAATCAACATAACACTCGGAAGTTTAGTGGAGACATTATTCCCCAGACTCACAGCCACTGAAATAATCATGAAAATTATGGGGTGTGCCACACACTCTTCACACAGTTCATGTCAGGCTCAGTTAACTGGATTAACATGCAAACTGTCCTCACTCCACCATTTATGACAATTCATGGATAACGCACCACACCAGCCTTGTAATGAAAATTTTAACACTACCTCACAGATTCTGTTTTGAAATGCCAACAAGATCTTATTAAAAAGAACCAAACTGGTCAGATTGACGGAACGAAAGAGCATCCAAATTGTTCTTGTGAACGAGATGCTGATTGTGCCTCACAAACAACTGAACACCCTTCATCATACATAAAGACATAGAACACATTAACATCGAGATCTCTACGCTTCACAGACTAGAGGCCATGACAAATGGCTCTAAGCACTACGGGACTTAACATCTGAGGTCATCACTTCCCTAGACTTAGAACTACTGAAACCTAACTAACCTAAGGACATTACACACATCCATGCCCGAGGTAGGATTCGAACCTGCGACCGTAGCAGCTGCGTGGTTCTGGACTGAAGCGCCTAGAACGGCTTGACCACTGAAAAGGCCATGACCATCATGGTCAAGTTCAGTGGTGCTAACACCACACTGGTATCACTTTACTACTCACCTAAGAACACAGTAACACGCAATATCGGCACAGTTCTTAACATATCACTGTGGGTAATCGCTAATGGACATTTAAATGCAAAACACCCCGACTGGAATTCGCGAATACGTACCTTCAAATGCGAGAAAGTATGCGAACATGCACCTAGGCCAAAACTATATTATACTAGGGCCAGATGTCCCTACATACATGCCCACACATGCCCGACTCAGGTCTGATGATTGAAAACGATCTGGACTCAGACCACATGCCTGTAACACTTCATACCGAAAAAAAAATACTGCAGGACACGGAACCAAGCAGAATAATGAATTACAAGCACGAGAACTGAACTCTGTTCAAGGAAACGCTTGATAGTCGTAGTCTAGACACTCACGAAATTAACAGCACACAACAAATGGATGAGGCAGTGGAAGTTCTCTCTACTGTTGTCCAAGACGCAATGTCGGACGCCATTTCACACCAACACCTTAACAACACTCGACAGCCCTGCCCTAGGAGATCCTAGGACTTATCTCAATGACTAACCACCTCAGCAGATACTGACACTATACCAGGTGTCCGTTCTATAAACTTCATGTTAACAGACTCCAGGGACTAATACGGGAGAAAATACAAACATTTAGAAACGAACAGTGGGGGAAAAAACTCACTGGGCTAGATGTCACACATGCCAGTTCAAATGGTTCAAATGGCTCTGAGCACTATGCGACTTAACTTCTGAGGTCATCAGTCGCCTAGAACTTAGAACTAAGTAAACCTAACTAACCTAAGGACATCACACACATCCATGCCCGAGGCAGGATTCGAACCTGTGACCGGAGCGGTCGTTCGGCTCCAGACTGTAGCGACTAGAACCGCACGGCCACTCCGGCCGGTCATACATCCTGGCATGTGGAAGCTAGCCAGACATATTACCAGGGAGAAATACTACATTCCTACTTTACGAGACCCAGACAGCACTGCATACTTGGCGAAGGAGAAGGCAGAGCTTATGGCCACAATACTTGCAGTGTTTTTCAGGCTGATTCTGGTTCCATCAGATGCAGTATTCACACTTGAAATGGACCAGGAGGTTACACTACTTGCAGCCAGGCCCACATGCAATGAGATCACACATACTAGCATAAACCAAATCACATGGGCTGTCAAGCATTCCAATGTTAGGAAAGCCCCTGGCCCTGATGGCACTCAAAACGGTGTTCTCCAGGAGTTAATGGATAGAACTGTAGAATAACTTACACACATAATGAATGACATCTTATAATACCAACACGTCCCTGACTTTTAGAAGGTGGCTAAGGTCCTGATGTTTAGGAAGCCAGGGAAAGACCACTCCCTCCCACAAAATTACCTACCCATCAGTCTGCTGTGCTCACTCAGAGCATGTAATACTAAAATGCTTCACTTTGTGAATGACACCCTAAGGCCAGAACAGTTTGGCGTTAGGAATCACCACTCTACAACACAACAACTCCTCTGCATAGTTGGACACACAATACACAGCTATAACACGAACAAAAGAACAGGGGCTGTGCTCCTGGACATCATAAAAGCTTTCGACCATCAGTGGCCCAACGGCCTCATATGCAAACTAAGCAATGCTGGTTTCCCTGGCAGGCTCGTACACTCATATCTCAGCAACAGATGTTTCACCACTGAAAACAATTGAAATGACACTGTATTCAAGCTGGAGTATCCCTGGGAAACATACTGGGGCCCATCTTGTTCTGCCTCTAGTTTAATGATCCCCCAGCAACACAAAACATGCTGTTAGCCATCTATGTGGATGGCACAGCCATCCTTGCAACAAGACTGAAAACTGTCGAACATAAATTCGCAATTACAGACAACACTCAGAACGGCTGAGCCTTAGTTCAAAAATGGCTCTGAGCACTATGGGACTTAACGTCTATGGTCATCAGTCCCCGAGAACTTAGAACTACTTAAACTTAACTAACCTAAGGACAACACACAACACCCAGTCATCACGGCCTTGGTTCAAATGATGACATATTAATGTAAACTTTGACAAATGTGAAGCAGTTCTGTTCACACACAGACTGAAACTATAGCGCAAACATCAGCATTGTAGACTGGTAATACTACATGCACCCCCAGTACGTTTCCAAGAGAAAGTTAGATACCCTGGTGTCTACCTGGACTGGGGTGGGGAACACACAGAATACATAGCCAACAGAGTGGATGTGAGGTTCAAACAAATTTACCCAATGCTGAACAGGGAAAGTACACTAAATAGAAGAGTATCAAGATCCATATACATGACACCGATCAGACTTCAGATGATGTATTCAGCTCTTGTCTGGGGATATGCCACTCCTACACACCGGCAGATCCTACAAAAGAAAGTGCTACCATGTCATTAGTAAAGCTCCACACTACACTCGCACCACAGATCTTCACAATGACTACCGCCTTGAAAGCCTCAAGAAAAAAATTTAAAAAACTCACCACATGACTGTACGGGAACTCGAGACACTCGAACAATCCTCTCATCCTTACTCTGAGGAAGTATGATCACAATTATAGATGGAAGCATAAGTGACCAAAGACACTGCTAGCTAGCGCTAACCACCTATGACGATCTAACACTTACAAGCGACAACATCGGTGAGCCCCTGCACATCAGCAATACTAACTGGACATGCCAGCTGCTATCACAGTCGACCAACATGCAACAGCATGGATGCCAATAAACTCGCACACTAACGCATAAACAAGTACTAACGACAAATAATCCGGTAATGGCCTATCGGACACTAACAAATGATGAACTGGACTGTTACAGGTATGTTGATGCTGGGCGAGATGACAACTCCAGTACTCAGCTGCACCTGCCGAGTGACAACGCCTCACATTGTCAAAGGTATCCGCCTGCATGATACTCACTACTAACTTACCTAACCTTTGCATGATCTGTCGCAGGTAGCAAGCAGTCCGCTACTGCTACTGCTACTCGGCACGACTATCACAGAGGTTTTTTTCCTTTGGCTCTTGCCTTGGCATTTTTTCCGTTCTACCCTCCAAACCACTAACCTTCAATCAGTTTTCGACCCAATCTATCTCCAGATGAGCGTGTATTAAAGGTTAATCATAAACAGATGTACGAAAACATCGCAGTACCCACATCCAGTGAAGACCTCACTTAGTGAACACTAACCACTATGCATAAGTGGCGGTAGACCTTTCGTGCTGCTCATCATGCCTGTGTGGGAGCGCGCGGCCTCATATCTTCTGGACTGGGTGTTGAGTAGCCCAAGTCTATCTGGAATGCAGGGTTTACCCAGAAGTGCATTTCCTACCATTGCTGTGGATTGTAGGTGATGGTGGACATCTTATTTGATGGTGTTAGTCTCGGAGAGGAGTAGGTGGTGGTGAAGCTTCTATGTTGACCTGTCTATTCGATCAGGGCAATGAGCCGCCTATAGTGGTCGTGACTGTCATTTGGTCGTACTAGCTGCTGGACGAGTGGGTTGTCGGAAGTGTGGGTGGTGTTGTAAAACCGGCGCACCGCTTCTTGAAATCGCTCCTTTACTAGGGGTTCTTCTTCAGCTTCGTGAAGGAGACAGTGAGGAAAGTCGTTTGGTACATGGTAGTTGTTTTGTAGTTGTTGGAGCTTCTGTATGTGTGAGGGAGCAGTGTTGCCCCAGACTTCACACGCGTAGTCCATGACTGGACAGATGCAGGTGCGGTATAGGTGCAGACCATTGTTGACTGGGAGCGAGGAGGTTGCATTGAGCATGGGGTATAATGCCCCGGCCCTCTGAGACGTCTTCTGGTGGACAGTGGCGATGTGAGCCTTCTAGGTAAGCTGGCGATCGAGGAGGACTCCAAGGTAGGTGGCAGTAATTGTCCAGGTGATGGACTGGTTACAAAGAACCAGTGGTTGCGCATCAGGTGGGCGACGGCGGGTAAGTATCATCCCCTGCGTCTTGGTGGCGTTGAAGCCAATCCTCCAGTCAGCAGCCCAACGCTCAAGGTCTTGCAGTGCTGTTTGTAAACGTCGGAGGACAGCATCAATGTTCCGATGTCATGAGAAGAGTGCCGTGTCATCTGCGTAGTTGGCGCGACCTACTCTCGGGGAACTGGCAGGTCAGAGGTGTAGACGTTCTACAGGATCGGGCCAAGAACACTCCCTTGTGGTACTCTGGCAATTACTTGGCAAACAGAAGAAGTCGTAGTACCAACCGGGACGACAAAAGTAAGTGCCTCAAGGTAGCTGGAAAGGAGGCATACGAAGCACGATGGGATGCCAAGGTGGAACAGCTTGTAGTGAAGGCCTTGGTGCCATACGGTGTCAAAAGCCATTGACACATCAAGCAGGACAAGGCCGCAAAACTCCTGGTTGTTGAAGGCCAGTGTTGCCTCCTCGACGTCGCAGAGTAACTTCTGAGTAGTAGAGTGATGCTGACGAAATCCGAACTGCTCCCGTGGAATGATGTTGTCCTGATGAAGCAGCCGGCCGAATCTGGAGAGTAGGATTCTCTCAAACACTTTGCTCAACGTCGGGAAGAGGCTGATGGGGCGATAATTCGCTGGTAAGGTCCTGTTTCTGCCCGGTTTCAGGGGCCGCCACAACGACAGCCTTCTTCCAAGCTTCAGGAAACCGCATTTGCTCAAAGATGGCGTCGAAGAGAGATACTACATATAAGATGGCTAGCCTGGGCAGCATGTGGAGGACTCTCCCATCAACATTGTAATGTCTTGGGGCCTTTCCTGGGGCAACCGTCTAATGTGTTCAGTGACCTCCCGTTCAGACATCGATACAATGGTGACGTCACCATGGCCTCCATCGAGGAAGGCAGCAAGTCTGGTCTCGACAGTTTGGACGTTCACCAGTTTAACTGGTTCCACAAGTGGCCAGAAGTTTGCCTCGAAAGTCGTTGCCACGGCCTCTGCTTTAACTGCAGGCCTGAAGGCAGGTCCATCTGTGGTAGTGAGTGGCGGCAGTTGTGGGCGATGCCGAGTGAGGGAACGGACAATCTCCCACGTGTCAGCCCCAGGACCAACTAAGGTAAGCTTCTCCTCCCATTGGCGTATACGATGGGCAGCAAGTGCAGCCTTGATGGTGCGGCATAGATGGTTGATTCGACGCTTCAGCTGAGGCTGCGGTGTTTCATGCCAAACTCTGTTAAGGCGATTTCGTTCCCGGATGAGATCCTGGATATCCACAGGGAGAGCTGGGGCTGCCACAGTGGAGGTCCTGGGAGGCGGCGTGGAGTTAACGACAGCTGTGGTAAGAGCCGTGTTCAAAGTGTCGAGAGCAGCATTGACGTCTGTGTCTAACAATGGTGGCTGTTCTGGTAGGTGATCCATAACAAGCTGCTGGAAAAGTGGCCAGTTGGTCTTCCTGGTGTCGAGCTTGGCTGCATGAGGAAGTGGATCGAAGTGGAGTTGGAAGAGCACTGGCAGGTGGTCGGAGTTCATGGTATGGAGTACTGGGTGTGACAAACCAGTTTACGCCTTTGACAAGACAAATGTCCAGGACATCTGGAGCGTTGCCATTTGGAAGATAGTGCGTTGGCTCGTCAGGTCCATAGAGGAAAGCTCGTGCCATCTCGGCAGCGTGATAAAGACGCCTCCCACTGATGTTCCGCCGTGTCCGCGAATTCCAGATCTAGCGCGTGCGTTCATGTCTCCGGCGAGGAAGAGCTTGTCTCCAACGCGGAGAAGAGTGTCAGCGTCGTGAACGGTGAGGCGGCCTCGTGGCGGTCGGTACACGGCGAGTGGAGGGTCTATATATATAAAGGGGGGGGGGGGGGGTAAGTGCAAACTACCGCATAATCGCAGACAATACTTGATCTCTTAAACTTCTGTCTTTGTAGCCTCGAGTGGCGGCTGAGGATGGAAAACCAGCTAAACATGTAAACAAGCTAAACATGTAAAAACGACAGCGAAAAACGGTTTCCAAAATTCGGTATTCGTCTGCTGGAAATTGTGTCCTACGTAAACGTAGCAATCGTCAAGAAAATGATGAAAGTAATGTTTCCAGCTAGAGCAGGTGAGGAAGTTCTGTGATTGAACTACTTTGATAGCAATGGCATCTGAGTGCGGCGGTACGAGTGAGGCGGAGAAAGAAGTATTTGAAAAAATTGCAAATAATGACGCAGACGGCTTAAAAAGCCTTCTATTACAATACAAAATGAAACCTGACGTATTTGATGAAAATGGTATGACGCCACTTCAACATGCTGCATACAAAGGAAACAAGGAAATGGTGCAAATGTTATTGGATCAGGTAAGTGTCAACACAGTGCAGACGCGGTTTTGAATCAGCTGTCAGTCTTAATCGAATATTTAGAACAGAGCAGGTGGCAGAATTTTTGTTTCTGTTTTCGCAATCAAACTAATCGTTTAGGTGTTACCAATCAAACTTTAAAATTTTTAGATTTTTGTCATGTTTTCTTTATTAACAAATTTTCAGGGGGCCGACGTAAATTCTGGAAAACATGAGCATGGCTACACTGCGTTACACTTTGCGGCGTTGTCAGGGAACGCAGAGTTATGTCGCTTATTGCTCATGGCAGGGGCCAAGAGTCATGCAACCAATACAGTTGGAAGAACAGCTTCGCAAATGGCAGCATTTGTTGGTAACGAACTTTGTTTGTTTAGACAACTGATCTCATTAGTTGTATTATTTTTAGTAATAGACGCCATGCTATGCTTCGTCTGGTATCTTTATGTCGGTGTTTCCCGAACTTAACAGCAGTTATTTCTAGTGTGGCAGTTTTGTAGGTAATTTGTTCAAAGTTTGTGTAAGTAACCGTGGTGTAGTGCAAATTACATAATATGTGATGAAACTTGAAACTGTTATAACTTTACAACAAATAGCAATGTCCCCCTCTCTCTCTCTCTCTCTCTCTCTCTCTCTCTCTCTCTCTCTCTCTCTCTCTCTCTCTCCCCCTCTCCCTCCCTCCCTCTCCCTCCCCCCCCCCCGACACACACACACACACACACACACACACACACACACACATACACACACAAAAGAAATCTCACTGCTTCCAATTTGTCATGCATAAAAGTCTGCATCTGTAGTTAAGAGGAATGACCAGTTGAACAGGAAAATAGTGAGCTACATATTGTCATTCAAGATTTTGCAGCCAAGTGTATTTTGTTACTGTACAGAAAAAAAGGTAGTTTCATTTATATATCTCTAGGCTAAAAGTCTTATTATTGACAGATATTGTAATCTTCTGTTGAAGTGAAGTGTATGTTGCAGTGAAAGGCCATCTTTTATTTCTACACACCTTTATATTAATCTTACCTCTTCTAAATAATGAAGTTTGATCATCTCCCTGATGACGGAAGCCGGTTTGAAGAGCTTATTACTCATTCAATCACTAGTAGAGATGAGTCACTTGTACAGTGAGCTGGAATGTCTACAACTCAAGGGCAGTGCAGCTCTGAAAGCACTGACCTCATTTTTGGCGGGATGAAGTTGCGCTGTCTGGCCATCCTGATTTGGATTCCCCACGGTTTACCTGGATCACTAAGGCAAATGCTGGGATGGTTCCTTAGACAAGACTACAGTTAACAACCTGCCATAACCCCCATAGGATACCTGCCCCATTCTCGTAAAGTATCTTATGTATGATGTGTGTTGTATATTTTGTCCTATTGATTTGCACTTATTACTTTGGCAAATCATATATCATTGTGCGATGATCCTTGGATGAAAAATAAATAAAATAAATGAAGCACTTACAGGGAATAGTTGCAAGTCCCAGTCCCAAGCATGGAGATTTGGTGGGTTACTCGTTACATTTTGGCGTAGGGAAGCAAACTGTGTAATTTGACACAACTAGAGTTGCAATTGTTATTGGAATAAATCAGAGAAATTACTCCACTAACGAAGAATGTCCAAGGACCATCATCCACAGCTATCAGTATGACAATTCTTCCAGTGATCAGCTGTGGTGAGGTTTATCACGTTTTTCAGATGTTCATGCTGCGAGATTCTCTTATCTGACTCATTTTGCTTTTGACTGCACTTGATTAGATTAGCAACTGTTCAATAGAGAAAAGTCCTCTTCCCCATTTAATGGCCAAGTCAATTCATTGTCTAAAAGATGCATGGTTTGTATTGTCACAGAAGATGGTTGTGTGTATAGTGTTATGATAGGCAATGAAACTCAACCCAACATATACTTCAGAATAAAAGGAGAGGGAGAGAGAGAGAGAAGAACAAAGGAAAACAGGGAGATGTTACCATACACACCTGAGAGAAATTTATCAGCTGACCACCAAAGAATAATGGCAATTTTGTTTTACTCCATATGAAAACATTTGCCATGAGGAAACAGTATCAATGCCAGTATTTCCTGTCACACTACAAAGCAATGCCCTGAACTGTTGAAAACAAATGACAAGAAAGGCATTTGCAAGAAATTTGTTTACTGTGTGATTATATCAATCCACAATCTGCACTTAGCTCAGAGGGAAAATTTTGGAGCATACAGCATATGATACACATCCTCCTAGAGATGCTTTCACTTATTTAAAAAGTTGAAAGAACACTTGGATGGAGATAATTTCACAGATCACATTGAGGTTCAAGAGACATCGAGAAAATTATTTAGAGACCAGGAAAAAAACTTGTAAGGTATTAGAGGGAGGGAATGAGAAGTGCAGTGGCACTGATAGTGATTATGTAAAGTAGCAACTAATTAATAGTGCACATCAGATATATTTCATTTAGTTCATATCTTG
Source organism: Schistocerca americana (assembly GCF_021461395.2). Lineage (NCBI taxonomy): Eukaryota > Metazoa > Arthropoda > Insecta > Orthoptera > Acrididae > Schistocerca > Schistocerca americana. Next base: position 1,076,946,570 of record NC_060119.1, on the reverse strand, counting down.
TTGCTTGTTTCACCTCAGTAATGACATCAGTTTGTAAGGCTCCTTGGGAGACAATCTTTCTCTCAAAGGAGAGAGCTAGATGCTCTGTGGTTAACTTTCTCTGGTTGAAAACCTGAAATATTCTAGATATAATAAAGAAATAATAAATCACTGTTCCAGCACGAACCACATTAGCCTCTGGAAATATATGTCAAAGTATTCTGGACACTTAGACGTGTGTGTTTATTGGCAGACCATGGAATATCAGCAAAACCAGCGAACAACTTTGCAAGTTTAGGGTGCTAAGAAGTATGTTAATAAGCAAAAGTGCATTATAGGATGTATTCTAGATTCTGCTTAATCAGTTTGCACATGCTGTCAAGACATAAATGTCAGTCAGAATTAATAGTCAGTATTTCTCACAGCTATAGTTGATTGAGGACAGGTATCTTTTGTAATAATGTATTCGATGCAATGATGGTCTACTTTTGCCACAAAGCATTCCAAGTTTTGCCATCAGAAGGAAATACAAAAGAGGGGCAGGGGATGTTAGTTCATAAAATAGTTGTTATCAATATGGAAATTGAATTCTATATTATTTGTCTCATGCTACTCAAAAGGCCAGATGGTGTACAGTATGAGTTCCTGTAAGCTGAAAACACATTGTCAATCAAGAACATCAAAAGTTTCGTCTGATGTGTAAAGTGATTTATTGACCCCCTCATGAAATAGTTGGAGGAAAGAAGGAGGGTAGGGTTTAACATTCTGCTCACGTGGAGGTCACTGGGTACTGAACATAAGGGCAGAGCTCCACCACAGATTTAAGCGAAGCCAAAAACTTGTAGACAAACAAAAGCTGAACGAAGCCAAAATGAGGATAAGGAGAGCACTGTGAATTGCATTCAATGAATTAAAGAATAAAATTTTGCCAACCAATCTGACTAAAAATCCTAAGAGGTTCCAGTTTCAATCTTAGATAAAGTCAATAAGCAGAATAAAATCCTGTGTTCCATCACTCAGTGCAATGGCAGCAAAACAGAAGATGGTAGACAAGACCAAAAACTGCGTTCAGTAATCCAAAAACTGTCTCATTGTGGAAGAATGTAATACAGCAGATATTGAGATAAGATATCACAGAATACAAAAGCAACTACAATTGTTCTCTAGTGGAAAGGCATCTGGACCAGGTAAAATTCTAAAGCGATGTGAAAGAACTTGCTTCTTTTAGTAGTAGTTTATTGTAGGTGGTTGGAACAATAAGGAGTACCTAGTGATAAGAGAAGAAGAAAAAAAAAAAAAAAAGCACAGGTCATTCCTGTTTTCAGGATGAGTTGATGAACTGATGCACATAATTGCAGACTTATGTCACTGATGTCAATTTGCTGTAGAATTATGGTAAGTGTTCTGTTCTAAAGCGTTATAATGTGTTTAGAAAGTGAAAATCTCCTTTACAAAAACCCAGGTGGGTCAGTAAACAGGGATCTTGTGAAACAGAGCCCACTTTGTTCATCCGTGCAATCCAGGGTACAATGAGCAGGGGTGCCCAGTTGATGCCTTGTTCCTTGATTTCCAGAAGGCATTCGATGCAGTTCCGTACTTGCTTAGTGAAGAAAATATGAATTTACCAAGTATCATACCAGATTTGTGACCAGGTTCAAGACTTTAGCGAAAAATTGCTAGAATCTGTAGTAATCTTAAAGATCTGGGAGTAACTGTATGGAAGGAACTAAAGTGGGATAACCCACATAAAACTAATTTTAGGAAAAGCAGGTGTTTTATCACGGTATTGTGTAGTAGATGCAAGAGTGTTACAGAGATGCTCGCCAAACTCCAGTAGCAGCCTCTACAAGAGAGATATTGTGCAACAGGGAGAAGGTTGCTGTTGAAATTCAGAGAGCATACCTTTGAAGTAGAGTTCTGGCAACATATTACTTTCTCCCACATATCCATTTTGAAATAACCATGATGAAAAAATGTGATAAATTAGAGCTCACAAGGAAGCTTATTGACAGTAATTCATCCCATGCACTGAAAATGGAACAGCAAAGGTGAAAATGATAGTGGGATTAATGTAACCTCTACCGCACACTGTAAGGCGATTTTTGTGGTATATATGTAGATCAGACAACAATGGTGAAGGAAATCTGCCATCCCCTTTCCAAAATGAGAAATCCATTTCCTTAACTGCTGTGCCCTCTTGCCCAGTTTCACAGCTGCGTAAGGCATAGTCCATATCAATTCAGGCAAGCTAGGAAAAAAATCTTACCTTCATAGTCTCGGTTGTTATTGAATTTAGCATATGTTAAAATGAAGGCCTAAGTAAGAAACACGTTTTTTTCCCTCCAAAAAAATTTCTGCTCTGAATACAGCCTTCCAAAGATGACACTGCGCATACCAATTTGAAGATGCGAAGTCTGGAAAAAAAAAAATTTTAAATGTTGTATCTCTGGAACAGTTCTAGATATTTTGTCGTTTTATTTTATTTGAAAGATAATTGCTTTATCATTACAAAGAAATCCTCCATTTGGACTTACCTGTCAAAGTTCTTTTGGACAGGTTTTGTAAACGATTGAAATTTTTGCCATACATAAAACCTCTTTTATTACCACATATCATGTAACAGGCTCATAAAAATCAAAACCTAGCCTTATTTAACATAATTTTAGTTTTGAAATATGAGTAAGAGACTCATTTTTCAAGCATTTTAAATGGTTTCAAAGTGTATGTGAAAGGTCCAAAGACTTAAAGGGTTCAATTTATACAACTTCTGTGCACTCTGTTTTGTACTGAAATTAACCAGTCAATGAACTAAAAGTGTGTTCCACTGCTTCAGTATCTTCCTTTGACATAGAGTGATGCCTTTCTGTTGTTTAACCAGTAGGAACTGGAGCACTTACAATCTTCAAAACATTCTGAGTAGGACGTGAGCACTGATGGTGGTGTTGCTGTCCTTCAGCTGGAAACCTGTATCCAGCAGCTAGTCCATGTGGTAGCATAAAGTTCATTACAATTTCGTTTAACTCATAACTGGTGTCTATAATCTGGGCAGTCCACCAGTTGGTCATACACACACGCCACAAACATCCCACTTCTCAGGTTGTGAATCTGAATATTATCCTGCTGTTTCTGAGGTGTTGGCAGAATGAACCAAATTTCTCTTTAAAGTGCGTACTGTATGAGTTTGCCCATCACTTTGAGTCAAAAAATGTGTGTTCTGAATTCCTTTCACAGGAGTAGTTTCCTAGGACCGTTCTTTTTTTTCTGCTCACGGAATTCTTTGATTTCCTCTTTGGACAAAAGACTGAGGGCTGTGGATGTTTAAGATTTCACGACTCTCATAAAATCCTCAGCATTCTGAATCACAGCTGTATCTGGTCTCTACAGATTGCTTTGTAACATAGTGCTTCATCAGGCCTCCTACACCATCACAACACCCTTTCCCATGACCAGTAGCACTGTATATCCAGTCAGTTGGCACAAGCAACTTACTCAATTCAAACAGCTGGTAATGATTTTTAAAATGACTTGGAGCGCCATCAGAAATGATGATCTTCTCTGCCCCTATTTCCAGTTGAAGAACTTTGCGCATTGGTAGCAAAACACATGCTGAGTCATGTCCTGTGTCATCACTTATAACTGCAACACTTGTGGTCTTGTTTTGAAAATATGTCACTCCTGTAAAAATTGAAACCTGGTCATTACTCCAATGATACTCTTGTATTTCTTGTGGGAGAATGACAGACCAGTACACACTTTTTCACTTCTGCAATGTGTTGTTCCAATTTTTTGAGATGCTGGTGTGTTACTGCTTTCGCTGACCATTTACCAAGTTTATCAATGAAACTGTTAAATGCAACAGTTTTCTTAATTAGTTTATTTTCCTCCCATGTCACATATGTAATTTCTGCAGAGTTATCTGCTACGTTTTCCAGGTCAAGTGTCTGTAAAGACAGCCCTCCCTTTCCAGGGCAGTCACCACATTCTTGGAACAGACAAGTCTCTCGCTTTATGTCACAGACTACTAATGACTTCACATGCCCAACCAAGATGTCATACGTCACATGCTCCAGTAAGTTCTTTAAAGTTACCAAACAAAGTTCGAAATTCACACAGTGCACACATAACAGACGTCTCTAGGTGGGTTCAGAATTACCCACTCAGGTCGTAGTGCATAAAATTTTGATCTTCCAGTATGTGAAGTTGTGTAGTTACTCTTATAAATTGCAAAAGTTTCTTTAATACTGCAAGTCATTTACCTCTTCACTTTCACAACTTTTTGACTTTCAACTGTTACAGTTATAGTGTCTTTTGTTGGCACTCTGGCGAGAACTGTCCCATTTATCTTCCAGATAAAATAACCGCATTATTTGAACTTGAGCTACTTCTACAGGATGACCATAATAGGGATCTGCTCTTTCAAAGACTCCTTTCGCCTATTTTCTTCTGAGGATGGAATTTCTACTTTGAAGAGTGTGGTCAGTTTTGCTGTAGTGTATTCATCCATAGCTTCAGTAATTTTTCTGCACTTTCTTAATGCACAGAGCTTACGACTCGACTTCACTGACCACAGCTTCTTAACAAGGCTATAACCTACCTCTATGGTTGACTGACTCGGGGTATTTAGTTCTTCCTCAATTGCTGTAAAATCTGCACCTTGGGAGGCTTCATATTGTTCAGGTACTATCATTGTTGTTATTCCGTCAAAACGTTTAGAACACAAAAAGTCATCACTGGAAACATCTTCACTTTGAAACAGAGTCTTCAGATGAAAGCACTTATTCCCAACCTGAACAAAGTCTGTTTTTTTGTTTGTCTTATATATCACTCTTTTATGGGTATGCAAATAGTGAGCGCATTTCACTCTCCTGTGGCCCAGTCAGAAGACATTTCAAACAGTCCTTTTCACAAAACACACTGCAATTGTGTCAACTGACAAATTCCTCACGAAAACACAGAACTCACTGGATGGTCTCAGATTTCTTAGAAGCCTCTTCAGTAAACAAATTAGCACTGAACAACTGCAATACAGAAACCTGCAGTGAACAACCATGACAAAGAAACCGACAGGCAACTACAACAAAGTATAAGAAATATCTGCAGCAATGAAAGTGAAAAGAAATAACTGCAGCAAAGAAAGTGATAAGAAATAACTGCAACAAAGAAAATAGAAATAAACATCATAAGAAAGAAATTAGTAAGAAACAACTTCAGTGAAGATATACATTCCCCTTGAAAGTTAAAAAAATGATTTTTTTAAATGAAAGCTGTCCAACTTAAAAGTGGAACCTTTCCAGAGAATATAGTACCACTTGGTCCTAATCAACAGAAAAGAATCTTAACTTTTCTGTATTGGCATTTTTGAAAAACAATTTTTTTCTGGAAATTATAAAAAGAATTCAAAAGGTGACAGTAAAAGAACTTTGACACATATGCACAATATAAAGCAATACCTTGTCTTCCCAGGACTGTGGGTGTTTTGCTGGATGGAGCACCGCAGAATAGAAGGTGTGCAACCAGTGGCTCATTATGTGAATGTTCAACAGTTTCACATTTCCTTTTCTTGGATAATGCTGACTTTATATCATCTGAACTGTAGCTGTTCTTTTGGAACACATACTTCAGGTGATTAATTTCAGAATCCAAGTGGTCCTTGTCAAAAACAGTTTTTGCTCTGGATACCAGTGTTTTTAAAGCTGTTCTCTTCTGGACTGGGTGGTGAAAACTCTGGGTGTTGAGATATAAATCAGTCTGTGTTGGCTTGCAGTATGCTCTTATAACTTGGATGTTGTTGGAGAGTCTCAATGTTGTCTCTTTTTGATAGAAAGCTGACTCGGTTTCACTAAATGTGTCAGCTGAAGACTAGCTTAACGCTCTCTGCTTCCTTGCCCGCAATTTGTTGGGTGGAGATTGTGCTGCTCTTCTCCGTATTTACTGGACGCTGGTCTCATCCCAGCTGGACTATGATTGCCACATTTATGGCTCAGCAGCACCTATGGCTTTGAAATTGTTAGACCTGATCCACCATGTTGGATTTAAACAGGCCACTCGATCCTTCCAGAATAGTCCCATAGGCAGTCTCCTCGCTGAAGCGAGGATACCACTCCTCAAGTGAGATTACCATTTGGAAGGCATCTCTCAGCCCTCTGCCAGAACATCGCCGGCCAGTGTGGCCGTGCGGTTCTAGGCGCTTCAGTCTGGAACCGCGTGACCGCTGCGGTCGCAGGTTCGAATCCTGCTTCAGGCATGGATGTGTGTGATGTCTTTAGGTTAGTTAGGTTTAAGTACTAAGTTCTAGGGGACTGATGACCTCAGATGTTAAGTCCCATAGTGCTCAGAGCCATTTGAGCCAGAACATCTGCCTCTCATCCCTAGAAGTGTACCCTGTGTTTTCTTGTGCATGCCTTCTTGGTTGGTGCCCAAGCCCCAATTTAGGACCAATTTATTTCAGTGTCGTAAAGTCTGTCGCCCCATGGCTGTTCGGTGTCTGTCAAATCCAGTTCTTCAGAAGTTTCAGGGTGCTACCATCTTGTGCACTGACTCCTCTAAAACTGTGGAAAGACGGGATATGCCTTTCAACACCCTCCTGTTCAGGTAAACACTTTGTTGTCAGGAACACGTAGTGTTTTTATGTTGGTGCTGATAGCTGTTAACAGAGCCCTTAACTTTGTTAAATGAGCCTCTCTTGACTGCATAGTGACTCAGTGAACAGTCTTTAGGCCACTGACAAATGTTACTCTTGTCATTCTGTGGTCTCCACAGTTCATGACCTTCTCTCTGAACTTAGTCACTCTGACTGCTCAGCTGTCTTTCTCTCTGTCTCAGGTCATTTTGGTATCCCAGGGAATGAACTGGCTGACCATTTGGCTAGAGGAGTGATTATTCAAACACCCCCCCCCCCCTCCCCCCCCAATTCAATTTGCTCATCCAAGTCGCAGATTTGTGGTTGCAAATAAGACCTCTGCTCACTCATGATCAAATAATTACTGCCTGGCTACTGCCCACTCTAACAAATTAGGTACTATTGAGGAGACTACTACTGCATGGTATTCTTCCTTCCATTCCTCCTGGAAGGAATCCATAATCCTATGTCAGCTCTGCATTGGTCACACCATGCTAACCCATAGTTCTGTTTTATGTAATGAGCTACTCACATATAGTTGTGGAGCCTTACAGATAGCAGTCTCACAGCCTGGTGTTTCGCCCCTTCTTCTGGCCCTCCACAATAGGCATGGCCTTCTGAATTCTTGTGTCTCAAATACTGGCAGATGATTCCTGGATGGTATAATTAGTTCTCCATGAAACTGGCTTGTATTTTCAGATATAAGGTTTTAAGCAACCTTTGGAGCAGGGGCAGGATGATTGGGGTTGTGACATCTCCCACTGCATTCAGTCAGGGGGCCTCTGACCCAACCTCCTTGACCAACTCCCTCTTTCATTCCCCTCTTATTCTGTTTTATTTGCATTTAGATGCGGTTTGTCAACTTTTCTGCTGCACCTTGTTTTCTGTTTTAATGGCTGCACTCTCGTGTGAATAGTGGGGACTCTTCAACACCTTGACTTTGCTGGAGCAAGTGTGTGATGTTTGGGGGTAGCCCAACTCTGTTTACATGCTGAAGCACAGGGACAACCACCTGCTGCCTTACCTATTTCTGTCCTCTTGTGTTTATTATCGACAGTCCAACTGAAACCCATCAAATTTAAAAATTCTTCTTGATTTTATTGTTCTCAGTGTATTGACTTGAAGAAATTCTCTGCTGCGTAACTGTCTTCGCCCTTCATTGGGCAAGTGAGGGTCAGATGTGGTGATGAGGGGTGTTTTTCACCATTGGATAAACTCTGCTCTGACCTATATACCTGCCTGATCCATATGCTTCTCCGTAAATACTTTCTCACGTCTGGTATTAGTATTGCGTTCTGTGCCTCAGTCTTACTGCTCCTATGGACTTCCACCATGAGAACATGTACTTTGCGGAAGTCACTAATTCCAGATGAAGTACCCCTGGATGGGGAACTGATGACCTTGATATTTTGTCCTTTAACCTCCAACCAGCTAGGTTGGGAGTCTGCCTTTGTCACAAAGGGCATGTGCTTTATGTACTAGAGTTGTCACAACAGTGTACTGCTGTGCTGGATGATGACAGCTCTTTACATGAAAGTACGGTTGTATGCGGGTCTTCTTTTTGTAGACTGTACATCCTACTGTACCATCTGCTTTTCTTCTTATCAGAATGGCCACAAATGGAAGACCATCCATTCTGTTCTAGTGCCATTGTGAAGTGTGTGTGGTCCAGGAACTTGTTTAGGACATATAATGTATTCAAGAGTAGCATCACATATTTGTAAAAATGAAGTACTATCAAAATTTCAGTTTGGTTTTCAGAAAGGTTTTTCAACAGGAAGTGCTATATATGCTTTCACTGATCAAATACTAAATGCTCTGAATAAACGAACTTCACCCATTGGGATATTTTGTGCTCTCTTGAAGGCTTTTGACTGTGTGAATCATGAAATTCTTCTAGATAAGCTGAAGTATTTCGATAAGAATGGGGCAGTGCATAAATAGTTTAGTTTATACTTAAATGGAAGAATGCAGAAGCCAAAATTAACAGTAAAGGTAGTCTGCAAAAATCAGCCGAGTCCTCTAATTGGGGAGGTATCAAGAATGGTGTCCCAAAGATTCTGTCTTGGCTCCCTTGTGGTACATACAATTCTGTACAGTAAATAGCAAAGTGCACAGCTACAACACTAGAAGAAAGAATGATTTTCACTATTCTGGGTTAAATCTGATTTCACAGAAAGGGATGAATTATGCTGCCACTAAAACCTTTGGTGATTTGCCAAATAGTATTAAAAGTCTGGCAGATAGCCAACTAACATTTAAAATCAAATTAAAAAGAATTTTTGAATGACAACTCCTTCTCAGTAAATGAATTTTTAGATAAGAAGAAAAAAATTTGATTTTATTGTGTAAAGGAAACTTACGTTAAACTGACATATTCCACATCATTACAAAATGGCACATTCATTAATGGAACAAGTATTAATGTAATGTGATGTAATGTAATCTCTGCCCTTTTCCCACTCAAAAGAAGGTGTCACCCACATAATGGAAGAAGTGTTAAGGTTTAAGCTGTACAGTTTTTAGTGTCGTCTCCACAAAGTGATCCATATACACTGACGGAAAAAAAATTGCAACGCCAAAACATAATTAATTTGGAGTAATGAAATTTTGGGAATGCACATCAGTAGGTAACATACTTAAGTGATTAACATTTCAGTATCATGGCTTAGCCACAGCCTGGGGGATGTTTCCAGAATGAGATTTTCACTCTGCAGTCATGTCTCCGCAGTATCCTTTCTTTCAGGAGTGCTAGTTCTGCAGGTTCGCAGGAGAGCTTCTGTAAAGTTTGGAAGGTAGGAGACGAGATACTGGCAGAAGTAAAGCTGTGAGGACCGGGCGTGAGTCGTGCTTCGGTAGCTCAGATGGTAGAGCACTTGACTGCGAAAGGCAAAGGTCCCGAGTTCGAGTCTCGGTCGGGCACACAGTTTTAATTTGCCAGGAAGTATCATGTTGAGTAGTTTTCTACTACTTTCCTTATAATACCCTTTTGCTTAAAACCAATGAATACAGATTGATGGTTGGAAAATATGTTCTCTGCAATTCAGCATTAAACAATTTGGTTAGCATATATTAAAACAAACTTTATATTTTTAATGTAAACTGTTTAACTAGATAGTTAATGTTACACAAAAGTATTATACAAAACAAGGAAAAATCCATCTTTTATAGTTTAAAGGGAGACTTGAAGCAAATATACTGTCAAATATGAAAGTGTATCAACTGAATAATTTAACAACAAAAACAATCAATTTTTGACAATATAATGTAATTAGACAAGTAAAAAATCTACTCAAAAACAAGTGGCAGCAGAGCACGCGCATAAGAAGGGGTTATACTTAAGCAAGCTTTCGGAGCCAGTGGCTCCTTCTTCTGGCAGAAGGGGAAGGAAGAGGAATGAAGGAAAAGGACTGGAGAGTTTAGGTAAAGGGGTAGATTTTGGAAAATTCACCCAGAACTGCAGGTGACTTAATGGACAGGATGAGAAGGAAAGACTGATTGCTGGTGACTGCACCAGATGACATTCGAAAACCTTGAGAGCTTAAAGGTGGAAGACAAGGTAAATGCAAGACAGGATCACTGCTAAAACATCATGCACGACTTAATAGGAGTGAAATACTAAATGCATTGTATGCAACAGAGGTGGGAGGGGGACATTGAAACATAGACAGGTCAGAAGATGAAAGATGCAGAAAACTAAAACAGAGTGGAAAAAGCAGTAGCTATTGTGAAGAAACGCTGCGACTCAGAAGTTAACATAAATTAAGGCCAGCTGAGTGACGAGAACCAAGAACATGTTGTAGTGCTAGTTTCCACCTGCAGAGTTCTGAAAAACTGGTGTCTGGTGAAAAATCCAGATGGCACATGTGGTGAAATGCACTGAGTTCATGACTGTCACATTGTAGAGTATGCTCTTCCAACAGTATATTGTATGTTGCCAGTAAACACCCTCTGCCTATGTCCATTCATCCTAACTAATAATTTGGTGATAGTCATGCTCATGTAAAGGCTGGCCAGTGGTCACGTATCAGCTGGTATATGATGTGTTGTTTCACAGGTGGCTCCCCCTTTGATAGTATATGTTTTGCCAGTTCTACTTCACCTTTCAGGGGGAGACATACTAACAGACAGGGGTATGGCTATGGGAACCAGGATGGCTCCTTCCTATGCCAACCTTCTCATGGAACGCTTGGAGGGGGATCCATAAGCCTCCAGCCCCTAGTTTGGTTTAGATACATTGATGACATCTTTGCCATATGAACTCATCGTGAGGCCTATCTGTTAAAATTCCTGTAATCTCTAAGTACCTTCTCCCAATTAAATTTCACACAGTCCTGTTCCAAACCCCATGCCACTTTCCTTGATGTTGATCTCATCCTCACCAAAGGCATACTACACACTGTCCACATTAAAACTACTAACAGACAACAGTACTTAAATTTTGACAGTTTCCATCCTTCCCATACAAACTTGGCATTCGAGGCAAACAAATTAGTTCAGCTGCAGACTCTTTACAGCACTACACCACCATTCTCACCTCATCCTGAACATAATTATCTCACCAAGCTAGTTCAAAAGCAGATTCCCCAGGCCATCATATCCAATCCTGGTACCGCGCTGATCCTTCCAAAAAACATTTTCGGTGCACACCACGTGTCACTCAATTTTAGCCTGGCTTGGAATGTATTAATCAGCTACTTCAACACAGCCATGACTTCCTAAAATCATACCCTGAAATGAGATCCATACTGTCTTGAGATTTTGCCCACCACACCTATAATAGCTTTTTGTTGACCTCCCAATCTCCACAATATTCTTGTCAGACCTTATGTTCCTTCTGCACCCATCTCCATCTCTTGTGGCTCCTATCATTGTGACCATCCCTGTTGCAAAACTTGCCCTATGCACCCTCCTATCACTGCCTATACCAGCTCTGTAGCTGGCAAAACATATACAGTCAAAACGAGAGCCAGCTGTGAAATGACATGTCATATACCAGCTGTTACATAAACACTATTTGGCCTTTTACAAGTGCATGACTACCACCAGATTATCAGTTAGGATGAATGGGTGTAGGCACAGGGTGTATACTGGCAACACACAATATCTTGTTGCAGAGCACTCTCTACAACATGGCAATCGTGACATTGGTGCCTGTTTTACCATACATGCCGTCTTGATGCTTCCCCCAGACACCAGTTTCTCAGAACTCCGCAGGTGGGAACTAACATTAACACATGTTCTTGGTTCTTGCTGCCCACCTGACATTAATTTATTTTATTTTCTGAGTCTCAGCATTTCTTCACAGCAACTACTCCTTTCTTTACTCCATTTTAGTTTTCTTCATCTTTCATTTTCTGATCTGTCTATTTTTCACTGTATGCTTCCCACCTCTGTTATGTACAATGCACATAGCTTTTCACTCTTATTAACTCGTGCATGATGCTTACCAGCATCTGTTTTACCTTTGAGAGACATACATACAAACAGATCAGGAGTATGCTCATGGAACCAGTGTGGCTCCTTCCTATGCAAACCTTTTTATGGGTTGCTTCGAAGCGTCTTTTCTGGGATCCATTACTCTTCAGCCCCTGGTTTGGTTTAGATACATTAAAGACATCTTTACCATAGGTACTCATGATGAGGCTGACCCGTTGAAATTTTTGGACGCTCTAAATACATTCTCTAAATTCAATTCCACATGATTCTGTTCAAATCTCCTGTCACTTTCCTTGATGTTAACTTCATCCTCACTGAGGGTCAGCTACACACTTCTATTCACATTAAAGCTACGAAGAAACAACATTACATCCGAGGGTTGAATGAAAAGTAATGCCTCCACCTTCGTTAATTGCGTTTGGATGGAAATATTTTAATAAATGAAACACAGAAATAATCCTTAGAATGTGAGCTTTAATTACCAACATTCACTTTTCCACATAATCACCAGCGAATTGGCTGCATTTCTGCCAATGATGAACAAGTTTTCTGAAGCTGTCATGGAAGAAGTCGACACTCTGTTTCCACAACCACAGTCTCACAGTTCTCTCATCATCTTCATCAGAAACATAATGATGTCCCCGCATATCGTCTTTCATTATCGGGAACAGATAGAAGTCAGATGGTGTTAAATCTGGACTGTATGGAGGATGCCCTACGGTGGTGAGTTTCAGTCTCTGAAGTTCTGCTGTGGTGGCATGTGAAGTGTGTGGTTCGACATCGTCATACTGCAGGAAAACATTTCCCTTTTCCTTTCGGACCCTTGTTAGCCATCGTTTCAGAGTTCGTTGAGTTGTGATGTAACACACTGAATTTATTGTTGTTCCACGATCAAGGTAATCAACGTGGAAAACACCATCTGTGTCCCAGAACACTGTGGTCTTGATTTTTCCAGCTGAGTGCTGCACCTTGAATTTCTTTTTCGGGGGCAAGTCTTTGTGTCGATATTCCATAGACTTACATTTCGTCTCTGGGTCGTAATGGTGTACCCATGTTTCGTCTCTTGTCACAGTTGAATGGAGAGAGTAGTCACCTTCATTCTCGTAACGCGAGAGGAGTTCTTAGCAAATTTCAAGTCTGTGCGCAACATCCGGGGTACCCCATCGTGCACAGATCTTCCGATAGCCAAGCAAAGCAGTAATGTGACCCACATGTTCTTGTGAAATGCCGATTGTGGTTGCAGTTTCTCTCTGAGTGACACAACGATTGTCCTGAATCAACCTGTCAACTTTTGCTTGTGAAACTCGGTGGTTGCTGTCATAGGACATCCAATACTTTGTTTGTCACGCAGGTCAGGTGTTCCCGTCTCAACATCTTTAAACTTACTCGCCCAACGACACACAGTACTCACATCAACACAATCACCATAAACTGCTTTCATTCTCTGATGAATCTCTTTTGGGCTGACACCTTCTGGTGTCAAGAATTCAATGACTCCACATTGCTTAAATCAGATTGACCGATTGTCTGCACAGGGTCCCATACTTTACAATGTAACAACACGACTGTTCAATGCTAAGGCTTCCCGCCAACTGGAGCTGTAGAGAAGAGGCTACGGAACAAGCCAGTACCTGCAACATACCATTGCTGCCAACTGTTGAAGAGGTACGAAGGTGGAGGCACTACTTTTCAGTCAACCCCCGTAAATCTTGATAGTTGCCATCCTTCTGATGTCAAACATTCCTTCTCAGGCTTGGCATTAGTGGCAAATGTAATTTTCAGAGACAAATTCCTGACAGTAAAACACCACCATTCTCACAAGCCTTCACTATATGTAATTACCCCAACCAATGTAGTGCAAAAGCATATTTCTTGGACCACTACATCCTATCCTTGTTCAGTTGATCCCTGGAAAAAATGTCTTAGGGGTACCCCCTTTTGTCACTCAGTACTATCTTGACCATTAATGTATTAATACTTCGACGAGGCTATAACTTTCCAAAGTCATGCCCAGAAAAGAGGTCCACTCTGTGTCACATTTAGCCAACCACACCAAGAATAACTTAAGAACTTTTTGTTCCCCTCCACCCCATTGCAATCCCTGCAATACCCCAGTCAGATGCTATGCTTCTTCTGCACCCATTTCACTACCCTATTGGCTCCTACTCCTGTGACCGTCCCCACTGTAAGACATGCTTGATGCATTCTCCTATCACCACCTTTACCAGTACTGTAACTAGCAAAACTGTAACCACCAAAGGAAGAGCCACCTGTGACACGTGTCTTGTATCAGGTTTTGAAGCATACACTCTGACATTGTTATTTCTCACTACCTCCCCTACTTCTTGAGAAGGTTTATTTATTTATTTATTTACATGTCAAGTTCCGTAGGACGAAATTGAGGAATAAATCTCCAAGGTCATGGAACGTGTCAGTACATGAACTTACAACATAAAAGTAATAACAGATAAAAATAAATGTTCATGAACCTGAAAGAAAATCAGTCCATAAGTTTAAGCAAACGCTATCAGCAATACAATGAGAATCAGTTTAATTTTTCAAGGAACTCCTCGACAGAATAGGAGTGACTCATGAGGAAACTCTTCAGTTTCGATTTGAAAGCGCGTGGTGGCAGCTTATTGAAAATGGATGCAGCAATATATTGCACACCTTTTTGCACAAGAGTTAAGGAAGTCCAATCCAAATGGAGGTTTGATTTCTGCCGAGTAAAGCTGCTTATTGTTGGAAATAAACTGATATTGGTAACAAGAAACGACAATAAGGAATATACATATTGAGAGGCCAATGTCAAAATATCCAGACTCGTGAACAGAGGTCAACAAGAGGTTCATGAACTCACACCACTTATTGCCCGAACCGCCCGTTTCTGAGCCAAAAATATCCTTCTAGAATGGGAAGAGTTACCCCAAAACATAATACCATATGACATAAGTGAATGAAAATAAGCAAAGTAGACTAATTTACGTGTCGAAGTATCACTCACTTTCGATACCGTTCAAATAGTGAAAATGGCAGTAGTAAGTCTTTGAACAAGATCCTGAACGTGAGCTTTCCACGACAGCGTATTATCTATCTGAACACCTAGGAATTTGAACTGTTCAGTTTCACTAA